>NW_023614426.1:0-60001 GCF_013339695.2 Rhipicephalus sanguineus
AATGTTAGCTTAATGACGTTCGTTCCTCTCAGATCAGTCCGACTCCATATGCTCAGTATAACTCAGCGAAAATGCTGGTTTGCTTACATGAAGAAGTATGCGTGCACACAACGTGCCAGCTGCAGAAGGCAAAGTGCTGCTTCCAACAACGAGCCGACAGAGTGGAGCGCGACAGGGCGCCAACTGCTCGGTTTTCACCCAAACGCGCGCTGCGCGTTTGGCTGGTGACAAATCAAGGTTGGAACCGGAACGAATTCGCGTATTGTGTGGGACAGTCAAGTATTCTGCCACACGCACAGCCCACGCCGCGGTGCTTGAAACCGCTTTGGAAAAAGGTGCTATGCCGTCGTATGTGGAGTCATGTAACTGGACGGCAATATTGCGTAGCAGAAGTGGCAGAAGCGTATATACACTCAAACCTCATTATAACAGTCACATCTGCCACGAAAATAACTTCGTTTATATCCGAAAATTCGTTTATATCCGAGTTGCTATATCGAGGTTTGAGTGGATCAAGTCGCACCAGGGAGCCGCACAATGCGAACTGAGTAATAAGTGCGTGGTTGATAGCTCCCAAATGATTACAAAAGGCTGAGCTATAATTCATCATCAGCCACAGCATCAACAAAGTGTGCAGCGACTCACGTGACCTGTCGAGCTCCGATGATTACGGTGGTGATAGAATTATCACCATCGCCATTTTCTAATCATCACAATTTTATCATAATCCGAAACTTCGTTCTCGATTTATTCAACCAGCAGCCTTCATTACTCTTCGCCGCAATCACCAACAAAAAGTCTCCGTCCCCCATCGCAATGCAGTAACATATGCCCAATCATATTTCCCAAGAACTTGTAATGAATGGAATTGCCTGCCTGCATCGTTAACAAGCATCACTGACTCCATTCAGTCTAAGAATATCCTTAAAACAATGATTATACCTAATTGCCGTCACCATCTAATAAGTTATTGTTCACCAGTTGATTTATTATGTTGCTGTAAGTAACATTGTTAGCATTATTAATCTCTGCGCCTCAATTATTGTTTATTTGTTTGTACGAAATGTGCTTAGTGTTCCTTTTTTATGTTGTGAATTGCCCCTTCCTTTCTGAAACGTACTATGTACAATGAGGAGAAAATAGATAAGATAGCCATTACCGGATAGCCTTCGAGTCGTCTAAGGTGAATGCATAGGACCCCCGTAGTTGTTGTTTCTTTTTTTTATGTACACAGGGCTTTACTTGCCTAATTTAACTTTGCCTGTTTCTTATTCGTGGTTTCGTTTATGGTTTCCTTCCTTTTGCTGCAATTCTGAGACTGTTTTGACACGTTCGGTGAGGACTGGTGATTTCTCGTCTGGAAACGTGTACTCGATCGTTTGTATTGTAGTAGAGCTAGCGAATGAGCTCTCACTTAGCACTTTTAGCTTCGAAAGCACTTACTACCTCACAACGGTCTGAATACACCAAAAATATGCCTTGAAATCGACCACTTGATGAAGCGTTGCTGGGTTTTCAATGCAAACTTCAAATTAAAAAAAAAATGGTGTTTACCAGAATAGAAAATGAGCGCCCATCATACTTTCCCGCAAAGTTAACAATTATGGGAGTTCTCGAAAAGCACTTCATCAGTCTATAAACTGGTTTAGAGTTTCTTGTGCAGGCCCTACGAATGGAGTACGGACATGATATCTTCGACATTACTTCTGCGCTAAATAATTATTATAACAAAGTTCCGACCCGTTAAACTTCATCCAAGTACTGAAAACTGCCATAAATTTCTGGATGTTTTTTCTACAGGGTGATTCTTTTAGAGCTGACCTATTTTATTGGGCTGTACTTTTGTTGCAAGGTATCCGATTTTTATGCGGTTAGCGGCAAAACATTCAGGAAGGCTAAGTTTAAACAGCGCAACTGAACTTATAGCATGATGAACCAACTAGCCCGCCAACACACTTTGGCCAAATTCAGGAAGGATGAAAGTTTAACGGCCCGCCCCATTTTTTGATGTGCAACGCCGAAAAAATAAAAAAATAAGAAACTGTTCCTACTTCACCAGTATGCAATCCCTCTTGTAAAGAATTTCGCGGAATATGCCGCGGTCTTCGTTGTTTCTTCTTTATTCTTTCTTCTCTTCGGCGTTGCACATCAAAAAACGGGACGGATCATTAAATATTGATCATTCCTGAATATTTTGCCGCAAACATCATTAACCCTTTGAGGGTTTACGCAGTACATGTACGGCATCACCTAACAGACACCAAGGGGTTTTCGCCGTACATGTACGACATGCCTGTATGTTTAAAACGCGCGCCTTTTTCGATCATTTCTCTTGCTTGACATGTGCTGCCACACTTCGGGAATACGTGGAACTTTTTTCATGCGCCGATGTCTCTCCGTTGTTTTAGGGGCGAAGCACCTTAAGGTCGAGGCTTGTCCGTATGGCGTCCGTGCGCACGACACAGCACCGTGTAAAATGGGCACCGTAGGGATAGATGGATGGATGGATGCTATGAGCGTCCCCTTTATAACGGGGCGGTGACATGTCTGCCACCAGGCTCGAAGGAAGAAAAAAAAACTTTCTTGTTTCAAGTTGGCCTAATACCTTATCTACACTGATTAAATCTATGTTATTGTACCAAAAAAAATAATTTCCCCCATTATTTATTTTTGTACTTTATCTCTACTTTTCTGCCACCAATACTCTAACCGTCTCTTACTTATTTCTATCGCGGACGTGTTCACTGTTGTCCCTAAAACCCAAGGCTTCATGTAGACTCGTGCCCACACGTATACCTGGGTGAATATCGCCACATTCAATCAGTACATGTTCCATCGTTTCCTTAGTTCCCCCGCAGCATGTACATTGTTTTCTTCGTTACTGAATCTCGCTTTATAATTACGCGTTCTAAGGCAGCCGACCTTGCTTCAAACAGTAAAGCGCTTCCCCTTGAATTATCATAAGACCTTTCCCTCCCTATTTCGTTTTTTTTCCCTTTCGGTAGTTACTCAGAGCCGGCTTCTTTTCCATCGCTGTCATCCAATAAGTCCTCTCCGCCTCTCTGACCTTCCGCTTAATGCTCCTTGTTGCCATATCGCCCGCACTGCCAGCCGTATATTTACTGGTGAGCCTCCTAGTTCTTTTTCTCCACTGCGTGTCAACGCTTTTTCTATACAAATACCTGAAAACCTTCTCTGCCCATCGACTCTTCTTCATTTTCCTCAGCCTCTTTTCGAATCTCATTTGCTCTGAGCTTCCCTCACTTCAAAGCCTGTCCATCCCATATCACCCTTTACAGCCTCATTTGTCGTCTTCCCGTGAGCGCCCAACGCGAGGCGGCCCACCGTCCTTTGATTTACATCCATTCCTGATTCTACCTCTGACTTCATGCACACCACTGAGTTCCCAAATGTAAGCCCCGGGACCATCACACCTTCCACAGCCTCGAAGCACCTCGTACCTATTGTATCCCCATAAAGCTCTGTGCTTCATAATTGCAGCATTCCTCTTCTCTTTGCTACCGATGCTTCTCTTGTACCTCCATATATCTGTCCCCTTCATTTACCCATACTCCGAGGTACTTGTACTCGCTTACCTCGGTATTTTTTGGCCCTGTATTATGACCGCATGGTCTTCGTGATCATTGAATACCATCAATCCACATTTTGTTGCACTAAATCCTAGTCCTAGAGCCTCACATTCCCTTCCGCATATATCTGCCAGTCGCTGTACATCATCTTGACTGTCCGCAAATAAGACAACATCATCAGCACAAAATAAACCTATAAGCTTCTGCTCAACCATCGTGCCGACCTGTTTGTGTGACAAATTAAATCCAATTTTGCTACCTTCTAGCGCTTTTCATCCTCACAATGTACAGCATGAATAACAGCGGGGACAAAGGACATCCCTGTCTCAGCCCCTTGCTAATTTCAACGCTGTCCTTGCTACTTATTCCTTCCCATTCTATACAAACCGTATTTTCTCGATATATTTCCCTCAAAAGCTGTATACAGTCGGCCCCTATGCCCACTTCTTTCGATATATCCCACAAAATTTCCTGATTAACGTTGTCATACGCCCCGGTGATATCTAGATAAGCTACGTATAAGGGCCTGTTTTCTATTTTCGATATTTCTATACACTGGGTAAGAACAAACAGATTATCGTTTAACCGCCTGTCGATTCGAAATCAATTCTGAAGTTCTCCCAAAATATCATTTTGTTCTACCCACGCTTCTATTTTTAATTTTACTGCCTGCATCGCCAACCTGTATAGCACCGATGTAATGGTTAGCGGTCTATACGAGCGAATGTTATCCTTTTCTCCCCTGCACCGTGGCCGCAGCCGCCATCTTCTGGTGGGCACGGCTTCACTCTTGAGCATCATTTGCCACTCCAGCAATATTTTTTAACCTCCTTGGTCGAACCTAACTTCTACCTAATTGGCCTCATTCACGGCTCAGAGTCGGCAAAATTTTACTCCTCTGCACTCATTCAGGTCAGGACTCGGCAAAATTCTACTCAGCCGGGCTCACTTACGCTCAGGCTGAGTCAATGTTCTACTCAGATTGGCTCATTCAGGCGCAAACTCACTAACCTCTAGTCAGCCACGCTCATTCAGGTCCTCATTCACCAGAATTTTACTAAGCGGGACTCATTTGGGATCAGGCCGACTAAAATTCTATTCAGCCGGGATTATTTAGGCTCACACTTACCAAAATTATGCAAATGGGGATTTATTTGGACCCGTACGCACTAAAATTACGCGCGGCTGGGCTCATACATGCTCAGACTCGCCAAAATTCTATATGCACTGAGCCGGACTCATTCAGGTCGGGACGCGCCTCAACAAAACAATTTTAATCGTAAAGATATTACTTGTCAGGTGTAATTCTTTTACGCGTGACAGGCGTATTAATTGTTTGTACGCCTTGAAGAAGCATGGTGCACGGCAGACGCTTACGGATATGTTCGTTGCGCTTAGCTATATTATAAGTCGCTGGAAAATGGGCTACAGAGGAGAAGAACAACGATGTCAAAGAACAACGACGTATCAGCTGACACGCGGAAGGACAGGTCATGCAGCTACTACCCGCGGTCATAAACTTTATCAGCACGTGCTTTCTTGTAGCAGCTTGCGTCTTGTAACCGTGCGTTGAAGCACTTCCGTTGCGCAGTGCTCGGAAATTTATCTCTGAGATGCATTCAGTTACAACAGAGTCCAAAACGTGATCAACGCGCTGTGAGGTAAATTAGAGAACGCCATTGGGAATCATGCGATGTCATACCACTGATGCGATGTCTGCCGATTTGTCATATGCCCTTCGTATACTGTCAACAATACAGACCATAACATTTTATAAATATTTGCATGACCGTATGCGCACGCAAAAGGAAAAAAAAAGGGGGGGGGGGGTCGTGGTGGAAGTGGTTGAAACAGCGTGGCCAGGGGAGGTTTGAATTATGTATTGTACGTAAGTTATTTATTTTTCAAGCAGCACATTTATGTCAGGTCTTTTATATCTGAGTTCAAATCACGAAGACGGGCCCAGACAACGTTCTGCGTCCGCATTTCGGCTTTGCTCGCCGCGGATAAAAAGACAAGAAGTTGAACAGCCTCGCAAAAACTAGGACGCATTAAAGCTACTTTGCCCATAGGTGCTTTCGGCACCGTGCCGTTATTGCCACGGCTGCTCGTATATGCTACACTGCTACAACGCAGGCTCTATATATACTCTCCTCGTCGCCCGTATTCGGTATACATTTTAAGAAAGCAAAACATTGCCTGTTACCAGTGGCGTAAATCCAGCAAAACAACAGGGGGGGTCCCGGACTTTGCATGGCAGCCATCTTGATTATTAGAAATGTGCATTTCATTTTACACAAAAGTGAAAACTTTACAATAAAACAAAAAGAAAACGCAAATATTCATATATCGCGTTATTGCAATGCTCTTTAAGATCTGCACTGCGCGACGAATGAGTCTCATACAACGTTCTGAACTAGTTTCTACAACACAGTTCCAAACAGCCGATGAGTATTCGATGAATCTACACACTGGATATGAAACAAACGTTAAAGGAACACTGACACCAAAATTGAAACATCGAGTTGTTTGTATTGTTTGATTGTCTGTAAGCGTGCAAGGGTACTTCTGGCCGTTTATAACTGGCGGACGTTAGCTTTCAGTTATCTTAATTTGATTTTGAAGCAAGCGTGAATGCTCATCTGAGTTGACAGCACCTCGCGACATCTTCACTAGTATGGCGAAACATCCCAGGTGAAAATGTGTAACTGGGAATCCAACTGGTTTCAACTGGTTCCACTTCAACTGGTTTAAGGAACACATTTCCAGTTGGTAACTGGGACCAGTTGGGAATTCATTCCCAGTTGACGACTGGGACCAGTTGGGAATGCATTCCCAGTTGGCGACTGGTACCAATTGGGAATGCATTCCCAGTTGGAAATGCTTTCCCAGTTGAGAACAGGTCCCATTCCCCGTTGGTGCCCAAATGGGCATGCGTGTACTCCAGCTAGCTCAAACAATCTTCAACGTGCAAATAATGTTCATTCTGAGCACATCAAACGCTCCAAAGGAACACTTGACACTCCATGTTAGGTGAACTAACACACAGCAATTCCAAGGAAAGTATAGGGGGTGTTATTTGTAGTAATTAGAATATAAATGTGAAGAAAGTAAAGTGGACGAAAAGATAACTTGCCGCCGGCAGGGACCGAACCTGCTACCTTCGAATAACGCGTCCGTTGCTCTACCACTTCGTTACGGCGGCGTGGATTGAAACTTCAGGAAACTTAGGAGTGTTAGGATTATTGGTCAGCTGCCTGCTCGTATATAGATCACGTGCTACGTGACGCCAAGAAGGCAGAAAAAAGAGTGTTCCACACTCGACCCCACACTATTCCCCCTCGCCTCGTTCTCTCCGAAAGAGCATATGACAAAGAAAGTTAGAGGTGACCGAAGTAACTTTCATGTCCCTTTCATCAGGTGCATACACAAAATATTTTTACAGATATCAAGAACTCGTTGCGCAGCTTATGTTTGCATAACAAAATTAGAGCCCGGTATACACATAAAGCCTTTTTGCTTTCTCACCGCGGGAGCGGTTGATTGAAGGAGCCATGGGGCGACGCCCTTGGACGGTTCGCTCTGTGTTACATCACTTCCTGCTTGATGTCCGAATAAACACGAAGAGGGCATCATGCCATCATGGATGTTTTGTGTCATTAATATACGGGAGATTGAAGTATGCGCTTTTTAATATTTTTTCTTCGCAAATACGCAACTGAGCCTTCACATTGCGAGGGTGCATGGTTTCTAAAGCCCTAACCCCCCGTACGCGTTAAACGCGTCGTGGCGTGTGGACTCGGCGCCGCGCCCTTTCCCTATGGAGTGAGAGGACGCGCGGCTACACGTAGCTGCGCGACCTCTCTTTCCATAGCAGTCGAGAAGGTGTTGAGGAGAGACGAGCTGATGAACGAAGGAAAGAGAGAAACGAGCGAGGGCCTTTTTTGTATCATCAAACACGTGTAACTCAGCTATTACAGCAGCGTTTCGAAAAATTCTCACGGCTACGTGTTCGTTGATTGTAAACACTTTGTTCATGAATAAACAGACTGTCCGAAAGTTAGCCACCAGCCTGGAGATCGTGCGTGGGGAAACTTTCGCCTGCTGGCATATTGCAGGAAAGCTGGGAGGTTGAACATTACAAAGTTTCGAGGTTCCTTCGCGTGATTCAAGAACCGCGCTAGGAAAGCCATGTAGATGGTGCGTAGAAGAGTTTTCGGGTAGCTAGCTCGTCACTGGACTCAATGCCTTGATAACATGTCACTGCTGTGCGTGCGCTTCTATCAACTCCAAGGCGATGACGATTCATGCTAAAATGACTGGGCGTGCAAGCACGGAAACAAGAGAGAAGTCAAGACACCACAAACTCCGCTTGCGGCTCACTAGTTCGTCTCTGTTATTATTCTAAGGTAATGAAGAGTTGGCCGAAGCGTCTAAATCACTCTTCTAAATGGCATTAATTCCTTCGGTGCGTGATCCTGGAACCGGTGGATGAAACCACCAAACATTCCTTGCTTTTTAGCGAATTGTATGAATTAGGGTAGTCCTAATAATAGCTCCATTGAAGCTAGTTGCAACGTAGTTCACGAAACCATTGATTTAAAAGTTATCTAGCAGATTTCTGTTGTTTAACGTAACGTGGTAGTTATATATCCACCTGTCTAATGACTGCAAGCCATTTTGGGCTTTCAAGGCGGCATTCAAGTAACTGTCACTTCCCCCTTTTTTAATCAGAATAAAAATCCTTGTATGTTGCACTAAGGGTACCCGACAAAACAAAATTATAATCAATGATCAATTACATAAAAGGCTCACCTCATCAGTGTTTTTGGTGACATTGTCTTCCGAGAAGGTCGCTTGGAGTTCGGCAGAAAGAACGAGCTCAGCGAACTCTGCCGCTTGTGCGGCATCTTCCCAGTCCAGTTGAAAGTCACAAGCACATTACGCCAAGAAGGTTGCGCGGCCGGTTGCAGTGCTGGCAGCACTTCTGTGGACGCGTGCAGGCTGAAACTGCCGAACGACTGACAAGTGATGTCGTATTTGTCGAATATTGGGAAGCAGCCCCCACTTCGAAGCAGCTTTAATTGGAAAACCCCGCGGCGAAAAGGAGGAAGAGGGGCAACCCGGGGGACGCATTTTCGGGGTTGCAACCAAGGAGGTTGAAGGCGACGATGAGTACGGGAAGAGCGGAGAACGTCCTTGACATTCGTCGTTTTACGACCCACGCGCCCACCCCGTGAAAGAACACTGAAAGCCACAGGGAGCGACACAGGGAAAGCGTTTTCTCCCTCTGTTCTTCAAGTTTGTTGCACGTGCGGGGTGCAGAGAAAATCTTTTGACTGTGCTTGTGTTTCTGTATTTCTATTTTCCTTTTCATTTTCCCTCTCTACGAGAGCACTGTAAATAGTGAACAAACAAAGCAGTCTTCGTGATGCGTTCAAACCAAGCGGACGTGTTGATTCTCTGTCGTCGTCCAACCTACTAAAGAAAGTTTTGCCTCCCTGCTTTTCCGCCACAAAGTGAAACCGGAGGACAGGCGTCTTCGTTTGAACTACAGTGTACTAGAATTGGGCAGTGGGCTCACTGCCGTATCTCTGCGCCGCGCCTCCACGGCCCTCTCCGCGTCGATTGCTTGGGCGCCCGCCAGGGGTCTTGCCGCCAGTTTCTCCTGAAAACTTCTCTTGCGGGGTGTGAAGCGCGTCCTCTTGGTCGGGGTTACGCTGGTTACGCTGTAATTCCGGGGGGGGGGGGTATCAACAAACGCGGGGTTGGAGGCGGGGAGAGGGCCACCACAATGACACAACAAGAGATCACAAAAAAAAACAACGGAGGGAGAAGGGGGTTGAGCATTTTATTCTTTTTTAAAGCTGACCCAAAGCTACTGTTTCCATTCGTGCATGCCCTGCAGCGCATGTTCCCGCCATTCATTCGCTTGAAGGACCTTTGTCGGCACCACGCGAGCAGCTTTGCTGCACTTATGTATGCTTGTTTTTCTGAAGGAGCGGCATCTGTGTCTATCCGTACACTGCAACTGTCTCAAAGAGCCCGCCGCTGCATCTGGACGGGAGGGAGGCGCTTTTTACAGTCTCCGGCGGTCGTGCACATAGAGCATGCAGCGTACGTGCAGAGAAATTTCTGGTGCAGCGTTTGACAACAAAAAACAGCTGGACCAACGAAGCTAAGAGTGACCGCGCAAAGTCAAGTGCGATAACAATAAAAGCAAGAAAATACGAGGGCGGTGACAGCAAAACCTTACTCGTGCTTTGGTAAAGCGGTCAGGGTACTTCTAAAAAATGATAAAGAATTCTGGCTGCTTGTTTCGCTCGAAGTCCTAAGCACAGAACTACTGCCAGATGAAACGGGCTGGATAGAGATCGTCTACAAAAAAAAAAGAGATTTAGGGGGGATGATTGAAGTAGCGGGGGAGGCCCACGGGGATTGGGCTCCTTTGAGATGCTCCAGTTAGATCGACGGTTGTCATCGGCAGTTTATTGTTTTATCACGAGTGACCATGCATGCATTGTTAATCCATATTGTGATATGGCCAGCATTTGCGCATACATAGGCAGGGTTTCGTGTAAATAAAATTAGTTTGTCAGCACGTGACGCTGTCGAGTGTTATTTTGGTGGTGCAATTCTGCGGTGTAATAAAAATGTACGCACGTAATGTATGTTACTTGTTATGTACTCATAATACCTATGTATAGGTTTTTTTTTTCATTGGACCCGCACGTACCAATATATATCGCCTACGAGTCCAACCAGTTTTGGTAACCTTGTATGATCTATGTCTGCAAATAAAAAAATTAAGATTACCGTGCGGATACATTTAATACAAAGCCAAGTGATTCCGCGATTATTGATTCGCGAAAAAAAAAACAGCATTAAGTAGGTTAGTCGCAGAGACCAGCTCATGCGAAAGCAAATAAATAAAAAGAGGCATTGTTTATATCCGGCATAGTGGGGCTCGAAAGGCGGGAGTGAAGTCACTAGGATCGCTACAGTGGCGAAAGGGCATTGAAAATCGTATCGACCAGCAGTACAAAAAAAAAAAAACTTGACGCCCCACACGCAGGAGCATTCATATTCATCATAGCCGCTTAAAATATCGCCCACCCTCTGTAAATCGGTCACAACGACAGCACTTTATTTCACAACTCACAGAAATTTGCATGAAAAGAAGTTTCGTGTGTTGCGCACCGTTAATTCGAACTTTTCTTGCGCGCAAAACAGCAACGCGAGCTAGCCGCGCCCTTCAACCCGCCGGAAAGTTTCAGGTGACGTAGAGTTACTGCATATGCTACCTCTGACTTCAAGTGACTCTAAGGTGACACTGCGAACACTTCTAGGAACACTGTAGTTTTGAACGATCGGGTGGAATCGGGCCCAGAAGTTCGTCAAAACGCGCACGCAGCCAGGGGCTCCGCCTTATTGAAGCCGACAGTGAGGTCGATGTTCTTGGATCATTCTCTACTGCTTGGGTAGCACAGCCAGTTAGGGACATACGCACATACGCACAGCCAGTTAGGGAAACACGAACACTAACGGGAAGTATGAAGTTCAGCTGGAATGAACAGGGGTACTGAAAATGCGTGCAGTTTCAGTTGGGTGTGAAAAGATGACTCATTTGTGGTGATATTTGCAAGCAAAGGCCGAATATCTCTTACTCAATTTCTCTTGCCCCAGACTCGGTGCTGAAGAAAATGTCTTCACGAATCTCGGTTGCTCTCAGCGAGTGAGAAGGCGCAATGATACGTCACCACGTGGAATAACGGCCGCTGCATGGCAGCGGCTTTCGTGATTGCGCTATGGATGTGGTTGCAGACTTTGAACATCGCTCCACAAGATCTCGTAAAAATATTATCGTAAGTTGTTGAATTGTGCTTATTTCTTCGTTGTATCTGAGAGCTGGAACTTCTGAGGCGATTTTGAATGGCACGTGAGAAATAAACTTCAAGCAAGTCAAGATGGAAGATGTTCGAATGCAAAATCTCAGGGGGGGACCATTGCATAGGGGGTCCCCCCCCCAGTCTAACACAGGGGGGGTCCAGGACCCCCCTGACCCCCCCGGGATTTACGCCACTGCCTGTTACTCTTTCCGGTGAGTTCTAATTTGCCGCGTATATGATTCTCTTTAAAGATACATGTTAACCCTCTTATGGAGATCACTATACTCTCTTCGGTGAGTCGTGGGAGGCGCGACTCTCCAAAAGAGCGTAAGCGTGTATGTTATATATATTAGCTCTCTTTATATTATATATTTTATATTAGCGGTGGGCCCTTGCTGCAGCGTCTTCCCAGACGCTTTGAGTATATGTGTACGGCTTTCCCGCTTGTCCAGCACTCCCACACAGCTTTTATATCTCAACGGAACATGCGCTTGCCAGCCGCTTTCGGATCACGCTGTACATCTGCTGCTTCATTATGCGCGTTGCCTTCAAATATTGTTTGCGTGCAGCTGCGGAACTAGTTATGCTGCGTAATTGCGTTGTATGCAGTACGTGTAGTGTATTTTTAATTCCTTCTTTCCATACGCGCGTACATGATATTTTACAGCAGGTCGCACCGAGTTTCTCGGCAATGGATCGAAACACGCCTAGATCGAAGCACAATATTCGCGTCTCGGTGCCCGCTACACCTAATTATACGCCGTACGCGCCGCCTTGGCGAAGTTTATTTCGAGGAAACGGGCCACCAGTTCCCAATCTTGCTGCCCCCCCGCTCCCTCATTTCCAATTTATTGGGTGTACATATACGTGTGCACATACGTCCTTCGATCCTGTACCCCTTCGCGAGTAAACAAGGATATGGGAAGGACATTTTCGTCAGTAACAGACCCCAAGGGTTTTGGAAGGGCGTTTTCAGCGACAACACATGCGCCCATTTTACAAAATAACAAAAAAAAATCGCAGAAATAAGGTGTTTTTCTCGTCAAATCACTCTAAACCATGCGAAATAGTTCAGTGCAGCGCACATGTCGATCAAAGGTCTACGAGATTGTTTTGGTGTGACAGCGGATTGATCAGATTCCCTCGATTTGTGGTCACATTACTTTTTTGATCTTTATCGTTGTTAAGTGGAACTCTTTCTTTTTTTGTGTGTGTGTGTGTGTGTGTGTGTGTGCTTGTGTGGAGAGAGTAAGGTACCTACGGCATCAATAGTATGCGTTTTATCATTTCGTTATATAGAGACGTCAGTCCCTTTTTATTGTTGCTTCTTTTGTGCATTCTTGTTATTACTGATGTTCATGCGTTTGTTATATATATATATATATATATATATATATATATATATATATATATATATATATATATATATATATATATATATGTGTGTGTGTGTGTGTGTGTGTGTGTGTGTGTGTGTGTGTGTGTGTGTGATAGGTGGCACTACAGTTGTACGAAATCCCCCCCCCCCTTCTGTTTCTTTCACATTCAGAAGGGAGGAAGAGGAAAGCAGTACTGAATTGTTATATTTTCGACTCTTTCCTTGATATTTTGGGCAATTTAGCAAGCATACGCGTGCTGCCGGATAAGCGCAACTGCCACAAGTTCACATCCGCGAGCTACGCGCGATGTTTACGCCTCACAATCGGGCAAGCATTGCGTCAAGCGTGGGCGCAAACTCGTGAAAAAATGTTTTCATTGAGATCGCAATTACATGGACACTCCAGGCACATTTTTTGCCGTTGCCGTAGTGTTCCGCATAAAGTCCCAAATCGATAACATCGCCCCGCACGTCGTACGTTATATGTGCCAGTGAAAGCGTGCGAAGGCTGCCGACGATCGCTGCTCGGGCAGAGAGGGAACGCGCCGGCCATCTTTCAGCGCGCGAAAGGCGCATGGAGATGGAGAGGGAGGGAGGCTGCGCGACTCCGGCAGGAAATGCTTACTTTGACCGACAGGGCGTGGTCGCCCGCGCCGCGTTCGCCGTTTCTTTAGAGGGGATCAGCAGACGGCTAATACCTTTGTACGTGTTGTACGCTCATCGCAAAGCTTGCGTTGAAGCCACGGGCAACACGAAGGTCGCCTCGCTCGCTGCAGCGGCCGCGTTTCTATAATAGAATGAGCTGCTAACCTAACTTCGTATAACATTCCACTTTATCGTTTTCGCATTCATTCTTTCGTCCTTGCAAAGAAACTGACTTTTTTTTTAGCAAGCACGAAAGGAAACCGCATTACACGGAAAGCGTGCCGCGAGACTGTCGTTGTCGATTGATATTTGTTCGTGAGAAAGATGCATTCAAAGGGACATATACCGTACCTTGATTGTATGATTTTACTGTGCACAAAGCACGTCCTTCGTAGACACTCCTATGAGCGGCAAGTTGGGCAGATAGTACAGATGCTTGCCTCGAGTTTGTAGCGCAAAAAATGGAGGCCAAAAAGCAGAGACGTATAGACACACAAGCGCTAAACTTCGAACACGTTCAGGGGGAACGCACGCGAATATATATATTAACTAAAATCATTGTCTTGTGTAGGGTCATGCGCGAGGTCTTTGTGATTTGAGTTAATGTATTTCATGTGGCTCCCAATAAACTTGGTTTGAAGTGCAGCGCTGTGCTGTTTACGTCTCGGTTCGTTTGCCTCCGTTTTTATGCGCTACAAATTCGAAGTCACTCGTCAGAGCGGCCGTCTCCAGTGTTCAAATGATCCGCTTCACCAAAGCTTTTGTGGCTCATGTCCTTCTTGTTACGGCAGCACCGCGAACGTATATTCGGCACCAGAATGACCGGAATTTTCTCTACGGAGAATTCTAGCGTACCATTTTTTCCTTTCCTTTTATGGGGGCCCTGATTTCGCTACTCTCACGCTAACGTTTTATAGAGCAAGCACCCCTTGACGCCACCGAGCTATCATCTGTCATAGAGTTAGAATAGACTCTGTACTAGAAAAGATTCTGCACCGACTCGTTGTCTCTGTTGGCGCGGTCAGTCCAGGGCTGCGGATTCGGTGACGTAACAGCTGATAGACAAACACCTCGGAAAGCATAAGCCGAGCGCTACATTGGCTATATCGTGGTCGTTCGTTCTATCTGATTCGCAGCCTCCGGGAAAAGATGGCCGCCTCCTGCAGTCTGAGAGCGATGAAAATTCTGGTCTACACAACTCCGTTTTCGTGCCTGTGCTGCATGTACGCGGCGTCATGCATGATGCTCGTGACGTCATATAGTCACTGGCTCGCACCGTTCTTGCGATGTCTGCTGCTGCCACAAGTGAACACGGTCGGAAGGCACGCAGCGTTGTCTTTCTTGTTTCTTTTTTGAATTAGCAACGTCTGCATATCTGGTATTTCAACGCGAAAGTTGGTATAAGCGTCACGATTGGCGATATAACGGCAGTTTCGGCATTTAGAGATCGACGAACTTTCGCACTACTTAAAAATGCCGTACAACCGCGCATTGCAGCCGCCACATGTAGTTGCAAAATGTCATCCTTTTAATTGTAGAAGCGTGAGGTAGTTCTGTAGTGCAAGGGGAAAGTTTTTGAGCCTCACCGCAGCTACGCCTGTGGAACCTTTTTGAACAGCGAGGACCCGGCGAGAAAACGTGCCCTACGGGGCAGATCTCGAGCAGCGCGCTTACAAAGCGAGAGCGATGCAAAAAGCCGAAGCTGTAGCTTTCGGGCACGCTTCACATTTACAAGGATCGAAAAAAAAAAAAATGGGGCGTGTTGGAGGGGAAAGTGGCGGGGGGGGGAGGAGCCGGAGGGTTTGCTTGATGGAAACCGAAGTAATCGTGCATTGCGAAATGCATACAATGAATGAGTAATCATTGTGAGCATCACTATTGGAATTCCATTTATACCCACGGTTCATTCCGGAAGTAGCACTGATAGTTGGACGAGTTGGTAAGGGTCACGATTATGAAACGGCGCAACGAAAGGACACGCAACACTGACGATGAAGAAGGCGCGAACACAGTCGAGTTGAGGGACCGGCTCAATTGTCTTCACGCCTTCTTCATCGTCAGCGTTGCGTGTGCTTTCGTTGCGCCGTTTCATAATCATTCCGGAAGTATGCAACATGGCCGTCACTTTTAAACGCCGGTAATTGCAGCTTCCTATAAGGTAGCGGCCAAGCTTATATACATACGCAGGGACGGTTGTATCTGAGAAGATTATAAGGGAAGGGTTATTCGGCTGTTTCCACTGCCACACATTGTCGACATCTCCTCCGTAAACAAGAGCATATATTCCGCCGCAGCAGTGAAGATAACGCCCCTGCTATACATGCGTTGAAGGCCGACCTTCTCCCTCGGCAGGGGAACCCGGCATTGCCGTTAGTGCAAGTCGTGCGAATGCAGGGGAAGTATACGGTGCGCACTGCTGAGCTGCCCGACGAAGCCGCCGCCGATGCCAATGGCAAGGAGAACGGGGAAGGGCGCACCGGCAAAGGTACAATTGGTTCTGTAGCGCGTCGATCACCAGGAACGTTCACCATTGCATCATTTCCACGTGAACATGACCGTGTTTACCATATACATATGTTGATATATTGGCTATGGCGTGTGTTTTTTTATTCATGATTTAAAATTAACCGTCTGTTAAGACGGTTTAAACACACACACGCACATAGATATAAATTGAATAAAATAAAGCTACAGCAATGAGAACTAGAAAACAGTGGAAGAAATTGCTCAGTCCGTACATAGTTGAAAAACGATGATTAAAAAGGAGACGATAGTGTTTTAACGCGATAGCGTTAAGAGTTTGTTTCGCAGAAATTCCGGCGTCGGTGACGTCATCGTTGGTTTGTGAGCGAAAAATCATCTTGCCCATGACCGAAAAATCAAGATTCAATAGCATAATAATAAAAACTTAGGTTCGAGTGAGAATTGAACCCAGGCCGTCTGCGTGGCAAGCAGGTGTTTCTACCACAGACCCATGCTATATATTGCTTGAAACTGCTTCGACAAAAAAAAAAGAAAAAAAAAAGAAAAAAAGGACAATATACGAATGTCATCTACTGGAAGGTCTGCTTAACGCATGATAGTGCGTGGCAGAAGCGTCGCGCCAGGCGTCAAGACATGTGAATTGCGCAACGAGTGGGTGTTCTAAAAGCCCATTCATTACAAACGCTCAGGCATATTTTTATCATTATCAGCTGCAAAACCATCACAAAGTGAGCAGCTGCGTAATAGGTTCGCGTGTTGTATTACGGACGAAGTGGCCCTTCGCTGATTCGTAAAAGGAAGAATTATTGTGTAGTGGGCCCTTAACAACTGTACTTGTAGATAGGCTTCTAGGATGGTTTTTGAAGTGCCAATGTTACGCACACAGTCGTTCGTTTCCTTACGGCACGGTTGAGGCATGCACCGAGAACCGAAGCCAGGCTAGCAATTAAGATTGCGATGCGCACGGTGCCAGATTACACTAACGCGTTCTACTCTTGAAGGCGAAGCTCAAGCGTCCTCCAAGTTTTTTTTTCTCCACTCTTATTTCTTGTATTATTAATTTAAAAAATTTCTGCAGCAGGTAATTTCGTCCATGTGTTCCTTGGTTTTCGATCGTTATGATATCGATCGCCCCGTGGCTCTTCTCGCGTTAATATATATATATATATATATATATATATAATATATATATATATATATATATATATATATATATATTATATATATATATATATATATATGATATGAGTACAATAACTATGTGTTTTAATGTCCGGACCACAGATCATACTTATGATATCGACTATAGTCGACCGTTTCTTGTTCTACGACATTGGGCTAATTTCGAACGCTTGTCCCTGAGTCGCCGCCGACCTCTACATCGATATCAAGTTTCGCCGACCCTGTGGGGAGTATGCATAAGTCGATCGCCACAGCGCCTAATAATATGATTTATAGCGGCGAGGGATCTCTCTTTCATATATATAGCCGTGCGGATATAAATAGGGCCAGCGCCGTCAAGACGGTGGTTCAATTACGACCGTTCGTATCGCGAGATGAAATTGTTCCCGGAAAGGAGCGAATATTTGCACCAGTACCTTCCTCGTGCCAGTGGCGTAACTTATGGGGGGGGGGGGGCACTTGCTGAAAGCCTTGACTATTTGAGAAAAACGCCTATTTTCATTATTTATTTTCCGTAAAATATCATGCATCATAAAAATTTCGCCCCCCCCCCCCCTGGCTACGGGCCTGTTTCAAATATATTTGAATTGATTGACTGTTAAATATCGCACCCCTGTTAATATAGCGCACCCCGTAAAACCAACTCTGAAATTTGAAGCCCTTCCGAAGAGTAGAAGCAATTGATCATACAAAATTGAGAGCTTCTTCCGTTTCAAAGGGCACCGTAGAGCACGAGCTTTCTGAAATGTTACGGGTTACTTCTGACGTGCTGCAGATGTTTATTATGCTTGGCTTTAAAATGCAAAGTAATAAAGAATCCACGATCACCAACCTTATTTATCTGTGTCGACGGTTTGTTGGAAGCTATATTGACGATGAAATGGATCCAATGCTGGACTATGATTATGTTAATTTTTTTTAATCACCCTGAAACATAAACATACTTTACAAGCATTATCGTGGGAGGCTATATCTAACATGTATACACGTTGGGAACCGGAGCTCGAGCTAAAGAAAATCTGTACCTTTCCACGCTATAAGTGCTGGCATTTTCACTTGATCGTTTAACCCCAGTGACACATTAACTGTAAGTACATGCTAGAGCGTAGAGCCCACCTACGAGCCACATGCAGAAGCTAACTTCACCAACGTAGCTTTCACTGCCGTTAGGTTAAGCTCCAGGCCCATGCTCACTTTTTATTATTTTTTTTTCAAAGCGTGATTTTAAGTTTTATCAAACTGAAAGTAACCTATAGTTGTAAAAATAAGATGGCCGCTGTTGAGAATAGGGTCATTCCACGCCAACTGTCCCAGTCTGGGCGCTCGACAAAATCAATTTCTCCAAAAAAATCTGAGAAAATTAAGCACATATAGACGTTAGTTCTACAGTATTTTCCCAAATATTCTGATGGCAAAATTTTTCGGGTGCGTGAGCGCCATCTGAACTTCTCGATATGGTGGAAAACCAGGTACGAAAGAAAAATTCGCTATAAATGGACTGTTTCACGCATTCATTCGAAACTTGCATTTTTGTGTTTTTAGAGCATCGTTGTTTTATTATAGAACAGTTGCTTAGACTAGCTTTATATTTTTTAGTCCTTAGCGCTTAGGTAAAATTGTGTAAATTGCAGCGTTTTGGGGATTTTTTTTACAAAAGGCGATTGTAGACCAAATACATCAATTATTTTTAGAGAACTCTCCATAAACGTACTTTCTCCTAAAGTTTTTCTTTTGCCTGTGTGCGGCGCACAGGATTTAAAATAAATCCTGAACTTGAAAAAAACGCTACATTGCCTATGTTCAGACGTCTGAAGCACCCTAAGGTGGTCCAAGAAAAATCAGAAAAGCGCATACGATTGAGAATCATAACAACTTCGTCCCAGAAAGTTAATCGAAGTAGTTTTTGTTTTAGTCAAGAAAAAATTTTTGAAGTTTAGTCCCACCATTGCATATTTTGCTATGTGGGCAATACAAACCAACTGAATTTACTGCATAAAAAAAGAGATCGCGTATTCGTAGCACATGGTTTTCAGTTCCTTTTGTTAGTACTTTATAATACATATTACATATCAAGGAGATTATAAACAGATGTAAAATATAACAATAGCATTGGCTTAGATGCCGAAATTCCCCAATAATGAATCGCGCTACTTATTGCATGCGGCTCTGAGATCAACAGGCGTCAAAATAAGTTAGGTCTCAAAGTTCATGTAAACCGGAGAAAGGAGGCGTGAGCGTGGCCATTTATAGCGGTTCCAAACGCAGTTTAATCTATGTATTCCGCAACGAACAGCGCACGAAGTGACGACGCGCCGCGTATTCACGCATTCCGTCCGTCGTCAGTGACACTACGGACGGGATATGCCAAGCTATTTTTCACATCCTTATTTGGATGGTTGCAGGCAGCAGATTTTGGTAATGTAAATTTGTTTGTCTGGTAACATGCATGTTTTACAGCTCCTATGAGATCACAACAGCCTCTTTTTGTGGCGTAGTTTTCCGGCGCCGCAGCCGCCGCCTCCTGTGTGCGTAAACAATGCATAATAACGCGATTCATAATTGGGGAATTTCGACATCTAAGCCAATGGTATTGTTATATTTTTACCTCTGTTTATCATCCCCTTGACATGTAATATACATCATAAAATACTAACAAAACGAACTGAAAAGCATGTGCTACGAGTACACTACCTCTTCTTTTTATGCAGTAAATTCAGTCGGTTGTATTGCCCAAATAGCAAAATAATGCAGTGGTGAGACCAAACTTCAAAAATTTTTTTCTTGACTAAAACAAAAACTACTTCGATTAAACTTTCTGTGGACGAAGTTGTTATGATTCTCAATCGTATGCGCTTTTCTGCTTATTTTTTCTTGGACCACCTTAGGGTGCTACACAGTCTGAAATAGGCCAATGTAGCGTTTTTTTCCGAGTTCAGGATTTTTTATTAGAGTCTGTGGGCCGTACACAGGCAAAACAAAAACTTAAGGAGATAGTACGTTTTATGGAGAGTTCTCTAAAAATAATTGATGTATTTGGTCTACAATCGTCTTTTGTAAAAAATTCCCGAAAACGCTGAAATTTACTGAATTTTACCTACGCGCTAAGGACTGAAAATTATAAAGCTACTCTAAGCAACTGTCCCAATAAAAGCGCGACGCTCTAAAAACACAAAAAAGCAAGTTTCGATTAATGTGTTAAACGGTCCATTTATAGCGATTTTTCTTTCGTACCTCGTTTTCTACCATATCGAGAAGTTCAAATGGCGCTCACGTGCCCGAAAAATTTTTTCCCGCTCAAAATAATTGGGAAAGTACGTAAACTAATGTCTATATGTGCGTAATCTTTTCAGATTTTTTCAGGGAAATTTATTTTTGTCGAGTGCCCCGGCTGGGACAGTTGGTGTGGAATGACCCAATAAAGATGTGGGTATGGCTTGGAGGCAGGCGCAAAAGGGGAAAAGGAAGCGACGGGAGATTCGGAGCTAGCCCTTACGAAGTAAAGACGTCTACGACCAGGTCCTCGTTTATTACAGCCGCCATGACAAGATCCCTCCTTGTGATTATTCTGGATTTACGCCACAGCAGCGTGCATGCAGAGTCACGTATCGACTGTCGCGCCCAGGTCGCGCGCGCGACCAGCATCAAATCGATCAATGCATTTCATCATTGGCTTATATATAGAGACCAGACTTGGCAGTATGAAATTACAGTGATGAATTACTGTAATTAAGTGACCTTCTTGTTGTAACGAGTAATGCAATTAATTACTTCAAGCGAGTAATTTCAAGAAAATTACTCATTTTTACTTTAGCTAAAATATAGCACGTACGTTTCTCTTGGTGCATAAAAAGTTCGCAAAAAAATTTTTTTGTCATGTCGCAGGAATTCATTACTTAGAAACTACTTCTAGTTATTCCATTTTCGAAAATGGATTTAAGTTTATCTGCAGAAATAGCACTAAGCTTCGGTGCCTAGGTATCGAGACATTGCCGCAGGGATGTATTCGATGCCGTGTGTAATTTTATTAAAGCTACAAACGTATCCTACTTTAATCTATATTTTAATAAATATTCTCAGCAATTAAATATGTATTGAAATCTAAGAGCCTAAATTGAACTCAATTCCAAAATGTTTGGTTCAGTCTGGTCTGCTCAAAATTGCACCATTTTTAATACATTAGCGTTATTTACTTTTTTCAATCTTTTTCTTTATTTAGTTTTATTATTATTTATAGTTAGCATTCTTGAAGTTATCAGAGAGAAGTACGACGCAGTCTTGCCAATCCCCACAGTGGGTAAGTGCCATAATTTTGAGGAAACAACACAAACAAACAAACAAGGACAAGTCAATGAGAATCGTACCCTCAAGCGTGGGAGCTTCCCTTCCCCTAAACGGAGAACCCCGCGCACGCTTATGTGGCCCAGGGGCGTAGCTAGATTTTAACGCGATAGCGTTAAAGAGCTCGTATCGCAGAAATTCCGCTGTCGGCGTCGGCGCCGTTGGTTGTGAGCGAAAAATCATCATCTTGTCTGTGACCGAAAAATCGAAAAAGCTGCAAATAAAATAAATAATAAATGTTGGGTCCGAGTGAGAATCGAACCCAGGCCGTCTGCGTGGCAAGCAGTGTTCTACCACACAGCCACACCTCTGCTTGGAGCTGCACTGAAAGTAACTTTCATGCTTCCCAAAAATACGCGTCCTGTATACAGGTGTCACAGTACGAGATGTAATATCGCAGTAATATTGCGTGGTACAAGCGTACATTGCCATCGGGCGTCACACCATGTCAAATCATATCGACTTGGTGGTTTAAAGGCAGCCCCCCATTACAAAAGGCACACACTTACTGCGCTATTCTCTTAGGACCACGTAGTGGGTGCCTCGCAACTTCGAAAAAGTTTCTCGCGCATAATTGCTCCTGGTTTAAAGCATGCTGCCCATTACATAAGGCACACATCTTATGCGCGCATTCTGTTAAACACTCGTAGTTCGAAGTGCGCACTAGGGGCAGGATACCGCTATCGCGTTCAACTCTTAATGGCAAAGCTTAAGCGTCCCCCAATTTTGAATGCGTCATATTTGAATTGTTCTTTTATTTTTTTTCTCTGGGAGGGGGGGGGGGGGAAGGGTGTCAACCACCCTTTGTGCCTGTGTTTGAATGCGTACACGCGGTCGCAAAACCCCGTTAGGTGTAGAAAGCTTTGGGAGGGACGGGGTAGGATCAGTACATCGACGGAGAAGAAAAATAAGATGGCTTTCGCCTTCGAGTCATCTTAGGCGAATGCATAAGGGACCCTGTGAGTTCTTTTTATTGCGATAACAATTATGGACACTCTTGGCTGGTTCTTACCGTCGCCGTCACGTCCCATATATATATATTATATATATATATATATATATATATATATATTATATATATATATATATATATATATAATATATATATATATATATATATATAAGCTACACAGAAAAATAATTCAGAAATTTTTTTTTCCGAAGCGCGGAAACGAACGAGCGACCTCTCGCTCCGCGGCACGCAGCGTTAGGCCCGAACACACATACGCGTTGCAGCGCGTACGTTGTACGGGCCTTTAGACGGATAGGGCACGAGGCGCACGTCTTTCAGCATGCTAACGGCGAGCTACTTATATACACCATTTACTTCAGCGTACTTTCTTGGTCACCAGCGATATAGCGCGAAGGGCGCGTGGGGCGCTTTAAAGCACGTCGCCCCGCTCGTTGCGATGCGCTCGCACCTCCGGTCACGCCAGGTGCACTTCGCCGTAGAGTGCGTGGTCGCCTGCGCGCGCGCTTATCTCGTGAGGGGGTGGCGGTTTGTATGTCTTGCGCTTTCACCGCGATCGCTTCGCTCGCTAGCGGCCGCGTTTGCGAAAGGAGCGCGCTGTTCAGCAGAAAGAAGTAACAACTGTGACAGTTGTTAGTTCGCGCTCGTTCTATGTATACCTGTGCATCCGTTTCGTGCGTCTTTAAGTTTAAGGAGCGCACTTTAAGTGTCGAGCTTCTTTCCGTTCTTCCAACTTGTTGCCATCGCATTCACTGTTTTGCCGTTGCGGCGAAACTGTGGCTTTTTTCTTACATTTGTCCTATCTCCCACCCACCCAGCCACCCACCCACACACACACACACACACACACACACACACACACACACACACACACACACATATATATATATATATATATATATATATATATATATATATATATATATATACACGCTTGTAAAACTATATTTGTCAACGTTTCGATCGGAGACCGCGATCTTTATAAGATCAATATTATAATTTGCTCCCATGTACTTTAGGCAATAATCTCGTAAAAAGGCATGACAAAGATACACCCGGTATACTTTTGGCCTTGGTCGCAGCATGCGCTGGGCGAAGAAAGGAGCGTGAGTAATATTCCCGAAAACACGCGAAAGCAGCCAGCTCGACCCTGCAGGACACAGCTGTTTGCTCGCGAATGTTGACAGCGGCCTTAAGCACAGCAGTTGGAAGCTAGGTGCAAAGAAAACACCTGCACGCACGTGGTTTATTGTCTTTACAGCGACACTCTCCAGGCGAAGTCCCCGATGGTTTTTCTTGCGGCGTTGAACGAAATTACGCCTGTAGGAGCCCCGAATCTAGCTTTGAAATGTACGATAGAGAGAGTGAAAGGTAATATTATTGGTAATCAAGGAATTATACTTGTCTGTATACAATATCTGACTAGACACCTGACATATGTGGATTTGTTTTGTAACTCCTTTTTTTTTTCAGTGAGTAGTCCGCAATTGTTGCCCAGATTGAAAGTGTACAGCTGTAAGAACTGGTTGCAAAGAACTAAGCCTGAAAAACATTATGCCGAAATTGCTATACTTTTGTTATGAAAAGAATTTCAATATTGAGTGGCTTATGGAAGAAGAGACATAAGAGAATTGCATGCTTGTAGATGGTTTTATGTCTTTGAACGTACAATATATTGAACTTCTGTACATCCTATTAGTTAATGCTATATGGTTCAAATATATTTGTACTTTTCTCGTGTTAGTATGAGCGCGGACTTGACTGCTTGCTATTGATATCGAGGAGTGAACAGAGGGGTGATCTCACCCCACTGTTCTGCCCTTTCAAAGCCCAGAAGTATTTGTCTATATTTGTCTACACCTGCGGGGCACATAGCAAGTTTCCTTCGTATAATTTCTGACAAAAAAAATTAAAGCAGTTTCGCACTAGTGGGGCCAAGCTTGACGGAAGTGAAGAGGTGCGCCGCCTGCTTTGTTTCTCTTTAGTTTTCTATTTATATTCTTTTTTTCTTTCTCTCTGTTTTTCCTCCGTTTATTTCATTTATTTATTTCTCTCTCTCTGCTATTTCTTTCTCTTTGTCCTTTGGTTCATCTTTTCTCTCTCTCTCTCTCTCTCTCTCTCTCTCTCTCTCTCTCTCTCTCTCTCTCTATATATATATATATATATATATATATATATATATATATTTATATATATATATATATATATATATATATATATAATAATCTCACTTGCTTCCTTTTTCTTTGATTACCTTCTTGCCACCTTTCTCTCTCTCTCTCTCTTATTCTTTCCATGCTATGCTTTGCTCTCTCCCCCTCCTCCTTTGCCTCATATCTCTCCTCCTTACCCTCACTTCTTTTTCCCACCACCGTGCTGTACTGTTCTATATAACGCTAGGCTATGCTCTGCTAGCGTGCCTGGATAGCCGAGTGGTTACGATGCTCGCCTTCGGATCATGGGTACGCGGGTTCGAATCCCACCATGAAATTTTTTCTTCAAATGGTTTCTGTTGCTCTTTCTTTCTCTATACTCGTTTTTCTCGCTCATCAAGTTATTGCATACCACGTCGGACAAATCGACGCACGTGTTCTGGGAGCGAAGCGGAAGAAGAGGTCGAAGAGAGCGCGTGCCGGTTCATCATGGTGGTCATTTCTGGTCACCCGTCACGGACCAACGGCGAACTTAAACAGCTCCTCTGCTAATAAAAATGTCAGTCTCGCCGCAAGGGCGAAGCAATTAATGCGATAGCAACAAACTGCAATGCTGTAAAACTCCTTTAGCATACGACCTGGCGTAACGAAAGAAAACGCTGGAGTAGGTGAACGCGGCTGCTCCGCGAGCGACCTTCGTGCTGTCTATCGCTTCAACGCAAACCAAGCGCACACACAGCACGCACAAAGGTATGCTAATCTCTGTCAAGGTATAGGCGCACGCGACCACGCCCGGCCGCTCAAAGTACGCAGTTTCTGACGGAGCGACGGAGCCCCCCCCCCCTCCTGGGTTTCTCGCGCGACGTAAGACGGCCGGCACGTTTCCTCTCCGCTTGAGCTGCGATCGTCGGCTACCCTCGCGTGATTTCACTCGCACATGGAACGTATGACGCGCAGGGCGATGTTATCTATTTGCATTTTATACGGAACCGAATGCGCCTGCAGTGTCCATATGATTGCTATCACAAAAAAAAAAATGCGCGACTGACATGTAGCTGGACAGAATTAACGTAATGCTGTTTGCCGTGTGTCGAAGCAAATGAATTATGTCTTCTTAAATAGCATACGTGGTGCAATACTGTCAATGAGAAAATTGCGGGCTACACTGGAAAATTATTTATCAAGCTTTCTGCTTCTCTATACATGCTACATAAAAGAGTGTGTGTATGTGTGTATGAAACGGGGAATTGGTGGAGCGGCCCCTTTCTTCAGTGTTTAGACAAAGCCATACGAAGCTAACAAAAACAGAGTCGCCTTTTTTCTTTTTAACTGAAGTGCATGATTTACAAGTCAAATGGAAATGAAAGTGGACTATACGACAGGTGTCTCAAGCCGCTTGGACCAAGATTTTTAAAAAGAAACACAAGGAGTTCTAGAAAAATTGTACGAACTGCATATTATAGCGTTAGTCACATATATTTACAGCCATTTCTTTTTCATTGCTAACTACTCATCTTTTTAACTTGGTCAGTTTTTATTTTTGTTTGAAGCACTAACATGTCGATTATAGAGTTGTAGGCTGCCTCAAATAACCTAGGAATCAAGCATATAGTATCTGATGCTGAAATTGACCTGACTGTATTTCCTGCAAAAAAAAAAAAGACAAAAGCCCATGATAAACTCAAAATATCAATAGATATGTGCCCAGGTTCCACCACTCAAATGCTCCCAAGCACTTCAAAGGGAATTATGTGAATTACATTTAAGTGATTTGCATAATAAAGTGTGTGTGGCTTTATGCTGACTTTGAATTATGCATTTTTTATTTTACGTGCAGTGTGTATGTTTCCTTTGTGCAGCAAATAGTGTGTGTGTCCATTGTTTGTCATGTCTCACCATCCCAGTGCTTTTTTGACCATGTATGTACTGCTAACCAGCTTAATTATCTGCCCTAAATTCCAATTCTGTCTTGTCTGCATCTAATCTGTTTCGTTGAACAAATGACTTTTGAACGAGTAATTGCTGGAAGGTCATCTTGGGTAATCTATGAGAATTAACAATTTAAATGATTATCATTTATGCAAGGTTATTATGCTATAAGGAAAAGTGCAATTGCACAGCCACTCGTAAGAAATCACTAGTTCATACAGGACGCAAAACCACATCAAGAACACATTTCACAGATCTAATTATGCATTGGAGGATTTGTTGGATTAATTGCGCATTGTACGATTCATTGGATGATGTGTATTTGACTCTATCTCTGTAATTTGTTGTCAGGCGGCCACAAATTTTCACTCTAACCTTATCACTGCTTACTACTCCTGCTAGCACAATCAGTAAATAATATGACTATGAAATGCTTGCAACTATGCAGTGAATTTTCACTGTTCATAGACTTTTGAAGACAGCATTTGTCTTACAAGACTTACCGACTGCTTTTATGGCTTGGTCCAAGTTCAGCAACCACAGTCTTATATGTTATTGCCTGTTAACGCAATCACTTGAACTATCTAAAACCACTTTCAATGTTTTGCTTCCAGAGTGATGACAGCACTGACACAAAGCAACTCGTGCTGGTATGACCTGCTTGCATTATTTACAGCATGTCTAATATCCTGCTGCCTGCATTAATGTGCTGTGCATATTTTTTGTGTGTGCATTGTGTTTGTCTGTGAGAATATCTCCTCCCATCAAGAATTGTGAATAGTTAAGACGTTATACCCCCTACCGTATCTGACCTTCTCAAAAAGCTTACTGCCATACTCACGAAAATGCTTGCAAAACCTTTTCCATCCAATTACTAGGAGGGACAACACTGCTGCTCAGGAAAACGAGCAGTTTATTACAGACCAGCTTCAACTACATAAACAGCATCATTGGATAGGAGTTGTAGGTAAGCAAGCCGTCTCGGAAGTAAGCACCCATTGCTGCTGCAGCGCGGAGTATGACGGCTGTCTACTGTAACATTCAGGAATGCGTACGCGTTGCAGCAGGGCTGGCTTTGGAATGGACTCATCCTGCTGGTAATGTTTGCGGCCATTACGGACTACTCTCTGTGCATTTTAATCAAGGCTGCTTAGCACAGGAACCTCAACATACAGGTTGGTCTACTTACGTACATCTTTCATATCTCTCGGTGCAACCATATGTCTACAGCTATATGCTGCGACATCTGTCAATAATGACCAATCACAATTTGATCACCCTGTGCTGTCTCATGGGACCGACGTACAGTGCCGTTAACTGCTAAAAGCAACATGGCAATTCTGTTGTCCCATCTTTGCTGTCACTTCAGGTGTACGTATATTGAAGCTGTGTCGATGAGCTGATGAAAGGAACCCATGACAACCATTGAAAGTCATCTGCTGCAAAGTCGAGCGCCTCTGTACCTACCAAAGTGAAACAGAGCTGAACCTTGATATGACAAGTATCTTCCAATATGAGAAACACCCTTGTTCTATTTGATTCATTATAAACATATATTGCTGCATGCGGGTATCAATGAAAGACATGCCATATCCATTACTTTGTTATGTCCAAGGCTTACATTATAACGGTCATTGTGGTACGGGTAGCCAGTGAAGAATAAAAAAGACCTGATCAGAAGTGGCTCTTTTCATTATACCCGAGTACATCATAGAGGTTCAACTGCATTCATGTGCTGCACATCATGTTCCCTGAAGGGCATGGGCATTAGTGACTAAAGAGAATGTATGCGGAAGAACAAGAATCTATGCGATGAGTAGAATTGATGGAGAAGTGGACGACGTTGGGCCAGTTGGTGTTGCATAACGAAAGGTGTTCCTTGCCTGTTCTCGTCGCATAAGCTTCCTTTCCTCAGAATTGATGGTTTTGTTTGTGGTCAGAATAGCACCACACATGCAGTCGGGCCTAAAGTCAGAGGGGGCTCGGGGGGGCTTGCTAACTAAATTTGGCTTATTCGGTAAATCTACTATGTTAACATGCTCCAATTGTCCGTTGTGAGAGATGAAAAAGTAATAAATGAAAAGCTTGTTCACTCATATGAAGTATAAAAAAAAATTGGCATGCACAATGTTTAAAAATGATATCTACTTTTTGACTTTCCGTGTTGATCAAACCGAGACACCAACACAGTGGTCAGAAATGAATAATTTCTGGGGTTTTAGGTGACACACCACGATGTTATTATGAGGCATGCGTAGTGGAGGACATCGGATAATTTCGACCATCCAGGGGTTTTTTAACCCCTGCAGCGGGGTGGTGTGTACAATCGTACACATCAAATGTAGAGGCTTGTCACGAAACCGTGTCACAACGGCTTGAAATGCAGTGTCCAATTGTATGTGCTTCCTCAGTGGACAACTAGTGTTCATCTAACTTAATTGTGCAGCGTATTGCTGCAGAGGATCACTTTGCTGAAGCACTACCATGTCAACGAGCTATTCGACGTGCCACATTCCGGGAGGCTAAAATGATAATTTTTGTTTGTCGCATGGATGCAACCAAAAACAAACTGTGTGTGCATTTCGAGTTTAAGATTTCATTCTTTTTATGTGAAAACGAAACATGACTGACTGCAGAATAAAAAGATGTTTAATTATATGCTAATTACAATTAATTACTGAAACTTGCACAAAACAACATATTACCTTGTTTTGCCATCGTAAATTGCCGTAATTGCCGCCATCGTAAATTGCAACCGCCACAGCTGGAATCGACCTTGCATTTTTCGGGTTAGCAGCTGGGCACCATAAACACTGTACCACCGTCGTGGATGTTAAGAAATTGCTGCTGTCTAATACGGCACTTGTTTCCTTACTGTACTCTGATGCCTGAAGCACACTGTTAAAAAAATTTTGTTTTCCCCATGCTCCAGGACCTTGTCAAGCTGCCTTTGGCCTGCTGGCTTCTATGCGGACCTCATGCAGTTTATTTATCCTTTCATTGGTATGTACTGCAGCCAAGCGATACCTTGTTTTTTTCAAAAAAAACATTTGTATCGTTTGAACATATTTCACACATCGCATAAGCATATAGCACAACCTTGCGCCTGTTCAGATGAATTACAAGAAGAGGAAGCAGGTTTATATGACAAATTGCAATGTCCAGAATGCTCATTAAAATATCTGTACTTCCCAATATTAATCCTAAGACACTCCCAATTTGTGAATTTGAAGTAGGGCAGTCGAAAGTCATGTCTAAGATTGCACCAACTTTGAAATATCTGCACAGAATGGGTTGCCACGAAGTAAAATTCACTTTGCGTGAAGTTTCCCAAACTCTCCAGTCTGCTTCAAGCCAATGTTAACTTAAACGTCTGCAATTTTTTTAGCAAGTTGGCTATGAATACAGTGGTGTGCTAGCCTTAGAGTTTGTCTGAAGCAAATGTGCTGCTGGCTTATGCTGCATAGGTCCAGAATTCAGCTACGATGTTAAATGCAAAATCTTAAAAAAGTGACATGTGAACATTAAAATTTCTCTCGCAGCTGTTCCAGACTTTACCAGAAATCCATCTGGACAGCCGAAACCAGCAGTATTGGTCACAAAAATATGTTTGTGTATGCATGCACATGCACACAGCACATGCACACATAGACACCCAAAAACTACAGCCTTGTACATAGCAAGGCCTCATTTTAAAACATAATGGTTGCCAGCGCATAACAACTTTTTTTCCTCTCAACGCTATGATCAGCTACAATGAATAATCGGCGATACAGTCACAAAGGTGTTCCTGCGAGTTTTCCAGTGGTGAGTATGGGGGAGCACATGCTGCTCTTAGCCACTGAATTCTTGTTTTTTTTTTATGTTATTCCCACTAAATGCTTTTGGTTTTTTTGTTCTACAGTGGCATGACAGCATCATCAGCAACGCCACTTCATTGTTATCATGGCCTCAATGTTCGTCCCCCTGCCTCTTTCCCTTCTCGAAACATATCGAAGCTCAACAAGGCAAGTGCCGTTTGTGTAAATTCAGTATGAGCTCAATGACTCATTAATTGATGACTGATTGATTTCTTTCTGTAACTGAAGGAGCCGTAAGAAGCTCACAATGGAAAGCCACAGTGTTTAATACCTGAGCTTGTGATATGTGCTCTGAAGGGATCTCACAAAACAAAGAGGTTACCTTTGTTACTCAGTTACGCTTCTACGATACAAAAAGCCACTCTTATAGTGAAGGGGCTCTTCTGTCTTTACATTTCCTAAAAAAAAAAAAAAAAACACGGAGATGAAAGATAGTTCGCGATGTTTAGTTCCTGCACCCCTATTAGTGACCCTTTTAGTTGTGCAAATGAGCACAATATACTTGTATGCAAATTTGTTATAGACATGTGAAATACAAAAGCAGAAAGATGGAAAAAGTAGTTCAAGAAACTATGTTGGAAGTATTGCAGCTTTTACCTGAGCTTTCCACAGCTGATGCATTAGGCGTCATTTCCTTTGAGGCATATGTGTATTGTTGTGCCAGACTCAAACCGTGACCGTTTTATGCAAAAGTATTAATTAAAGCTGGGCTTAAAACAAACTGGCATTTGGACCATCATATTTTTATCTCTTTAAGGCGATTGAAAGCCAATAAGAAGTCGCACCAAAAATAACACTGTAAAGATATAGATAAATTTAATTAAATTGTGGTGATAACGTCCCAAAACTGCATGGTGGGGGGGGGGGCACTGTAGAGGAACGCTTCAAGTTTTAACAGGGTGCTTTAATACACACCTAAATCTAAACTACACCCAGCAACAAAAATTTACGGTACAAGCAATTTGGGACAGAGGGAAATCCCGCTTACACAGGGAACATTTAAAGTTTCGGCCTCTAGTAGCTTTGTGCGACCCATACAGCACATAAAAATTGCAAGTATAAATGAGGTGGAAATTAAGTTTGCCAGAGAACCCATGAAGTTAGTCTAGTGACATTCTTTGTTCGAGGACATATCGTCATGGCATGTGAAGAGATACGGTGTGCTCCAAGGCATCCACCCCCGCCACGGTTCTAGTGGTTATGGCGCTCGACTGCTGACCCGAAGGTCGCGGGATCGAATCCCGGCCGCGGGGGCTGCATTTTCGAGAGGCGAAAATGTTTGAGAGGCCCGGTTGTACTTAGATTTAGGTGCACGTAAGAACCCCATGGTCGAAATTTCCGGAGCCCTCCACTACGGCGTCTCTCATCTCATACTTGGTTTTGGGACGTTAAATCCAGATATATTATTAAGGCATCACCCAGCGTCAATTTCATTGAGAATAAAAAAACGAACAAAAGAATCGCTAGGCCCACGGTATAATTGAAACTTCATGAAGCGATGGACATTCCCAACTTCTCAGTTATGATGCCTAGACATAAGTATTGGAGAGGTGTCCCAAACATCATCACGTTTGCATGCACTCACTATCAAAGGGAATTGCGAAATGATTTGCTGACAGCAGCACTACTGTACAAACCAAAATGTATAGCAGCACAACTTGCAATGCTGTATGTTCATACCGAGTTCTCAGCTTTATGCATTAAAGTTTTGATCGAGAATTATAATTCACTCAACCTCCTTCTTTTCCAACCAGGTGTCACTGACATCACTATTAATTATCCTCGCCATCCTGACCTTCGTGATTGTGCGGATAGGAACTTTGTGTACGTGTAAGTATTCTGAACTCAGGGCTTCTGTAGCCATTTTCGTTACGTGCCAAAACATTGAATTTTGGGTCCTTCGTTTCAGGCCCTCTTCTCCAGATTCTTATGCATTGCCAACAGGGGCATCACAAAGGCTATTGGTGTGATCGCATTCGGTAGGCAAAGTTCTTCTTCTAGAGCACACTTTATCTATTCAAGCTGCTACTGCCCTTTTAAACTACATGTATTCAACACAGCATATGATCATATGGTCCCCCACTCGTTTGTTTGCATAAGTTTTTGGGAGGCGTGAGTGCAGTAAAAATGCTAAACTAGCGTGGGTATAAGGTGTTGTGTGGGTGGTTGCCTTGTTTGTTATCCTGCGAGTTTCTTATTTTGAGGCTTAGCGTAGTAAAACAGGATTACTACAGAAGACACAAGGACACAGCACTGCAGTGTCCTTGTTTCCACACGCTATAACCTTAAGATATGCAGTACAACTAACCTCCAGTCTGTAGCCTGGGAGTGTCTTTGAAAGTGTGCATTTGAATACTCTGGCATGAAATGAAGCTTGAAAAAGAAATGATAAGGAATAAAAAGCAACAGGGGCGAGCTTACACGCAAGGATGCATCCTCGCAGCTACATGGCACCACAACTCGTTCATGCTATTTGCTGCTCTGAAGACCCAACTCAGCGGCGATGGAACAAGGTGACCCACATCAGCTGAGCCTTTCCTGCGTCATCATTGTGCTCTTTGGCATCGGTGGTTAGTCTCTTTCCACGTCTACAGCAGGTGAGCAAGTGCATCATGACTACTGACATCCACTCTCCGTAGCAGTGCCCTGAACTGTGGAATGACCACTGAGCAAGGATTCTAAGAGAAAAACGATTTTTTCCATATTAGTTAATTATTCTTCCACAATTCCAGAATCGCCACGCTTGCTGCGACAAGACGCTTGATAAGTAGAAAAAGCACAAAAGAAAGTGCGGTGGCGACCCACCTTGAAATTTCCGCACCAAATGCCATGACGTCATAGATTTTGACGGTGTCTACCAAGTGCTACGCAGTTCCTAATCAGTAAAAATGAAGTACATTGTCCTCTGAAGGGGCCATAGGCTTAAAATACCAAGTTTCGGAAAATTTCGTTGAGCCGATGTCAACAAAATACAAAAAATAACTTTGAAATCTGCGACGTCACACGGGGCACTTTCTGTGCGAAATTTAAAAACGAAACCTTGACCTTGAATTTCTGCTATATTAATAAACCTATGATGGTGAAATAAACATTAGAGTTCTCAGAGTACAATTTATCAATATATAAACTGATTCATTGTTTAACTGTAGTGTCCCTTTAAGGCCTTAATCACAACAGGTGGTGGCTTTATGGTGCTATTGACATTCTTTGTCAAAATAGCTTTCCAGATAAACTTTGTTGTAGAGTAATGTTAAAAAAAGTTGCATTCGTCTTGTAGGAGCACCGTAGAATCCCGAGCAAGCGCCCGCCCTACGTTGAAAGGAAATCTGACAAGATTTGGAGGGGCAGGCATCGCTAAAAGTTCTAGATGGCGGTGGAAGAGTTGTTAAGAATACTGAATGCACACCCGCTTCTAATGCAATGCCTTATTGAATACACTGCATTCACTGTTTATATTCACCCTTGTCTGGCAAACAAAACCAGTGAATGAAACAGTGAAAATGGTGGGAGGGGATGGGGGGCGCTTGCTCGGTCATTGGTGCATATTCCAAATCTCTCGAAAAAGGAAGGGGTGCTCGCTCGGATTTTACGGTAGTGTGTTCTTCAGAGCAAATAAACGCATCTGGTTGAATTTTTAATTTCTCACAAAATGCTTAAAAACACGTTTCATACAGAAAAATATCTCTGGAAACCTGCTACGGCAATGAATATTTCCTTAGGGCCTAATGTCGCAGAAGGGAGGAAAGACCTTAGAGGGGTGAAAGTTTCCAGCAAATTTAATGAGGGCCCTGCACCCCCTCTACACCCTGGTGTCCAGCAGCACTTGCACACTACAGACCACACACAGACATCGACATGCATACAAGCATTCCTTAGAACTTTTGTAGAAGATTGTTTGGATAATAGTGTCCTTGCATTGATGCCGTGCTAACCACCACTCACTGGCAGCAGTGCAGTAGTTTTCAAACACGGTGTGTTTAACTGTGGTTTCTTACACCACCTGTGCCAGAACATTGTTTCCTTGCAAATGTTCTACCTCCTAATGTCCCACTTCAGGAGTGTCATAATCACTAACCCAGTCAAACGACCTTACATGCACAATGATAGAACAGCTGCTGTCATTTACGCAGCAGAACGAAAATCCCTTTGACATCCCCTTTTTGCCACAAGCCATTTCGAAAGTGCTATGGCACCCGTGACGAGATAGTCTAATTGCAGGCCACAAAGTTGCAATCCCTGTCACGAACCTAAGATGTCAGGAAACCGCTGGGGTATTATCAACCAAGTTATGTGTATGTTTAACAATAAAACGTGTTCTTGATGCATAATTGCACCATCCACTCACTGATCTCATGTTCCAGTCTCCCCATGGCACGTCTGTTTTATATGCGTCTAGTATTTAATAAAATAAGCATGTTATACAATCTAAGCACTGGAATCTGTATTACTTGGTTCCCTACTTCCTTGCCTGAAATTAAGCACCGTGTGATCTAATTTTTGCAGGCGACCTTTTTGAAAACTACTGCAAGGACGACGACCTTGCCAATGTGGCTAGGCTGCTCTTCACCCTGACTATAATGCTGACATACCCTATTGAGTGTTTTGTCACACGGGAGGTAAGAATGGTTTACTCTTCTGCATTCCAAAAATCTAGGTATGCATCTAGCACATTTGGCCAAAGTATACAAAAATAGTGACAAAGAAAGGAAATGCTTAGTTTGTGCTGAATACGCAACAAGTTTGAATAAGGCAGGCACGCATTATAATAGCAGCATTTCTCACATGGGTTCCGTGGAGACCCATTTAAGTAACAGCCACGTACTTCACGCTGCTTTTTTTTTCCTCTCTCCGTTTTGCAGGTTCTAGACAACGCATTCTTCGTGACAAGGTTTCCGTCAAACCTGGTGCGGCACATTATCATGACGCTGTTTATCGTACTGACAACTTTCGCTTTTTCAACGTTGACCGACTGCCTCGGCATTGTCCTTGAACTCAATGTGAGTGGTTTTCAAGATACTCTTTTTTTTTTGGTGGAGGGGGACTGACGGCCTTGCACAATGACTTTCTCAATTCAGAAATATAAGGTTTTGGCCCGTTCATAAGACAATGTAACAAAATATGCAAGCAAAGTATGTGGGCACGCAGCAAGATGGAAAAATAACTAGCATGCATTCTTCTTCAAAACTTATTGAGCCCACAAAGGATGTGATGCAAGAGATAACCAGCTACAAATGAGCACACAAAATAAGCACCTTGTCTCGTTATTTCTTGTCAAGTATTTTGTTGCCCGTACGAAGTTTTGAAGACAAATACATGACACTGGACCTGGCCTTTTGCCAACGCTTTTGATTCGGTTCTTGAATAAATGCACAATGTTGGTATCGGCAATAAAGCTTCACTAGCTTATATTTATATCCTGTTTCTTATATTGACGTTAGACTACATGCTGATTCAAGGTGCTCAGGTTTGTCAACAACACATCTAATTTAAAAATTTTATCGCCTCTTAATTTCAAAGGCTCGTTTCTCATTCCCAACCGCCGACCTGCTCAAACCAGTCTCTGCATTCGCTTGTAGTTGCCGCTATACCACATGAGCATGTTCTCGCCTCCTGTGAAATTTTGTGACTGTGTATCTCAACTCCACTTGCAGTAAAGAGCAGAAGAAAGAAAAATAATGCTTTAAGAAAGCTTTATCAAACAAACCTGCCTTCGCGATTTACTAGTTTAGGCCTGTTGTCAATTCTCCTGTAATGAGAAACCGCGGGATTCTTTTGACAATGATTACTACAAGCAAGCTAGAGTGCCTTTTCCTGCTTACCCAACATGAACCATTGAAGACCTCGACTGATGACTTGAACTTGGCAGGTTGCGGTCTAGCCTCAAGGCACACAGACAGGAGGTGCCAGGCTTTAGGAGTTGCGAATTCATCCTCGCAAATTTCAGAGATAGGGCATTGACATGCTCGCTACAGGCATTGCGAACTTTATTTGACACTCTGAACAACAGCACGACAAATGCACTTTTACTGTACAACAGCAGGAGATTTGTGTCATTTTCCTGGCATCCACTAGTATGTCCTGTAAGTGGTCTTACCTGTACAATTATAAATTATTGGTGGCCCATAAAATTAAACAGCATTTACCTAAGCAGATATGATCTGCCTTGAAATTGTTCTCACGAAATAAAATATGTCTCTGAGAACAACTTAAAGGAGTACCGACACAAAATTTTGTGTGTGGCATTTTTTGCTTCAATGTGTTGCTTGCTGGAGGCCTATTAGTCATAACACGGCACATCGCTTGCTGCAGCGCACAACAGGTAATTAATTACAGTCTGTTTATTACCAGCCAGTCTCAGTTTCGGTTGTGGAGAGCTCTGAGATAACAAGCTACCATGTGCAACCAGCACCATCTAGCGTGTAAAACGGCACACAGACGCACTTCCGCGCTGTCTGTTCTTTCGCATGCAGCATGTGCTGCGCAATGTCATAGCTGTCATTCATTTGGTGGCAACGACTTTCTTGAGGCTGCCACATGTTCGCCGTGGGCACGGACTTGCGAGCAGCCTCCGAATTGTAGCATGCTGACGCAAGCACGGCAGAGCGCAATGGTGATTATGATGTCATCATTTACGAGAACAGAAATCTGGGCGAGTTTGCAAGAATTCATCGTAGAATTTTGTTTATGTTCCTGGCTTGTGTCCCCGCATTTTTTTGTGCGACCTTATCATTTAGCTGTGTCATCTCGGAGCTCAGCCACAATGGTGACACCGTGGAGCTTGCAGTCACCTTCAGGTCACTTTGTATGACGTCAATGTCGCAAGGTGCGGTGTATAGCGCTGGATCGGGCATGCGAACTTGAAATTCATATAAATACCTTTCAAGCTGTATTCACTATTGAGATTGGGTAGATGATATACACATGTTCACGAGAATCGATGCCGCAGGCTATCTCAGCCAGAAAATTTTGTGTCAGTACCCCTTTAAATCAAATGTATCGCGCAAGCAGCACAAAAGAAAGAAAGAGAACAAGCAAAATGCTCGACTGTTACATCTGTCCTTGTAAGAATTTTATTTGTGCTACATGAAAATAATCAAGCATCAGCACGCAAGATTTAGAACAAATGCCGTTGAGGGCCCGAGCTCTTGTGTTTCTCATCTTAAACATGTTCAAGCGCTTTACATAATGCACAGTGTCCATAGGACAGCACTCCACACGTTCACAGTAACGATGTCTGTTATGTACATGATTTACAAAATCAAGGCACGTTTGGAGACTGTACAACAGCTAACCAGAACCATTGGGCTCGAGTACAACACATTCTGAAAACACACAAATGAATGCAAGGCACCATTTGTGAAAACATGGACCTACCTGCACTGCTGTACTTCAATCTCAACATAAAAAATGTTACTCTGGTGCTTCGAGAGTGAAACCGTGCTTGTTTGATGCATATGCAAGAACCATAATTTCAACAGTTACTGACACTATGAGAATGAACATTACCACAATATTTGTTCACCTTTTTCGAAATCTGCTGGCTAGTTACAGGTGTGTTATTTATGCCATGTATATTCTGTAGGAACTCAAACTGAACATTTTAACTGGGACGTGAAGACATCTGCTGCGGCTAATTACAGGCATTTGAGGCATACCTCTTCGTAATGTGAAGTTGTAGTCACTGTTTGTTAGGAATATCCGTCACGAATACCATGATGAAAATCCAATTGTACAAGAGAGGCATGAATCGAGAGGCTTGTTTTTTTTGTTTTTTTTTTGAGTCGCAACTAGACAAATACTTAGTGAAGCCAACAAAAGTATAGGAGCAATTATTTGTAGTCTAATCGAAATGCACATGGAAAAACCGACTCCTATAATTTGCAACTGCACTGACCAAATATGAATTTCAGTAATTCTGACAAATGATGAAGTCTTCAGCAGTAATACAGTTGAAACATGTTACAAGAAAGTTGCATAAAGCATAAAAATGCCTGCATTATATTCTGTTATAAAAAGCAAGTTTGGTAGGTCTCGCAAGTGATCAGAGTCTCCTGAGGATTTTGATAGCCCATCAGCTGTTTGACAATCTGACGCATTGCGCATGAACAATATGAAATTGCAAACACATTTTATGCTCTCTATGAAGCAGCGTGATTGTTGTAGTCACAGGAGACAGCATGTTGGCCACAGGGCTATCAACTCGGGGACCGGTATTTTGTAGCATGCGTTCTCATTCTTGACCAGTGGCCAAAGTGACGGTACCGCCTATGTTATCGGTAGGATCAGCTGGTCGTGAGTGGTAGATCATAAAATCAGCATGGAATTGAGCATACCCCCCATTGCTACATGCATATGTGGGTTTCATAGCATGCAGTTTCTAGTCCTTCCTGAATAAAAAATAACCAATCACAACTGAAAAGAAACAACTAAATGACAATGTTTTCTCATTTTTATCTTTCTTTATTGGGACTTTAAAATTAGCTCAATGGGAGTTCTTTTTTTCCCCTGAGATAGCAGTACTCTTTTGTATAGTATTTTGTCACAGAAACGCAACCTGTTCTCCAGCTTATTAATGAATTACCTTACACAAGGCATGTGTTTATGTAATAATTAACAGAAAATGCTAGGCCCTGTTGGGAAGAGTGCTGGCACCATTTCTATTGGAAGACTGGCTACGAAATGTTTGCGCACATTTGTAAATTTACAAAAGTCTAATTGCACACTTGCGTGGGTCTTTCATCCTGTACGTCATTTAATTCTCTATGTAGTCTTAAAACGTTCAAACACTGGCTTTACTCAGCGTGAACACATCACAAGAGATAGACGTTTCGCCACCTATACGGGGGCATCGTCAGTACAAAAATGACATCAAATGAGAGAATACATCGTGCTTATATCTTGCCGTAAACATCCTGCAGGGGGCCACGATTACTATTGCATGCAGTATGATTACGGCGAATGAACCATGACTCATAAATTTTCTTGGGCCCCATCGTTGCTCCCGCGCCAATGTCGTCGCATTGTCGAGATCAAAACGTGTCCTTTCGTCAGGCAGTGATCAACTAATGCACGTGTTGCATGTGTGGCTTTCGTGACGTCCCTTGCGTGTTCCTTGAGACAAGTACGGCGTCGTCGGCCCGTCTCGCCGATGTAGCTGGCATCACAGTCCATGCAGTCCACCTTATATAACTCCACTTTGTGTGTCCAGGGGGGTGCGGTCCTTTGGTTTTGGGAACACATTTGCTAGCGTGCGCATGGGCTTAAAAACAGTTCGAACACCCAAAGAGCGTTCGAACTGTTTTCATGTTGAGTAAAGCCAGTGTTTGAACGTTTTAAGATGAATTCCCCTGGCTTTTGGAATATTTTCTCACGTATTCTCTATGTAGGTTTACTGTGGTGTTTTCAAGTAACAACTCTTGGCAGCAAAATCCTGCTATTTACATCAAGAATGAACAGTAGTAAATGTCGCTGTGAAAGTGGCCTCATTTCCCGTGTTGATTCGTGTACCCCTGCCACAAGAGCACATAAAATGACATTCAAGACTAATGCCATTTGCATGCTGCCACACGGATGTCTTTAACGGCACCAAGACTCAATGCCACTAGAAACGTAACGAAATCAAGCAACTTGCTTGGCTGTCAAGTGTCTGCTCTTTTCCTAGGTTAGAAGATAGTTGCACATTACAAACAAGTTTATGAGCAACCTGAAGTACTTCTAATGTTTACAATGGCATTTCTTTAACTATTTAATACTTGACAACTTTATTTATTACATTATGATTTGCAAACAAAGTAACTGCATTCGCCGCAGCTGTTTCACCATGGTGTTTAATGTCTTTAATTATGCACTCTTAGAGCAACAATAGAAGTGATGGCATCAGCAAACTTATGGTCTAATACTTTTATTGGCATTAATATCACCTACACAATGCGGTTATGGAATGTGTTCATGATAGGGATAATTTCACTACATCCATAACTAGCAGTTGTGGTAGATGTGCTTGTGCATGTATTACTACATTAGTAATTTCAAGCAATGCACTGAACAAAGCATATGAGGATATTGACTCGCAAATGTTCTTTACCGTAGGCAGAGCCTAAAAATAACTCTCATTTCATTATTCATTTGTAAGCCATCTGTTTAACAATTATACCTTTAAGGAAAGTGTCAAGAAAAAAAGCCATTTACAAGGAATCAAGCAGCATAGCTTCAGCTTCAGAATACTAACTGGATATGACCTGCATGCTTGTTCATGTCGTCACAGTTGTCTCTACAGAAACACAGACTCAATTACAGTTGCACACAGTGCAATTGACCTGTCTTCGCACCACACATTTAAGCACAAGCCGCAGCTTGCAACACCACGCATGCAGTGTAGTTACTTACACAGATTACACAGCTCTAGAAACCTAGAAACTTGTGCATAAAAGTGTGCCTTGATGCAAGGCCTATGTAGCTCCCCTGTCATAGAGGGTCTCTTAACTGGGCACTCAGTACAGTTATACATATGATATCGATAAACAGGAAGCCAATCAGTACTGCTGCTCATTCAACTCAGCGACGTTACAATGCTGTAAATTACCCGCCTGCAATTTTAAGCCATCCAAAACTGCACGGCAAAGCGGATGAGAAAGGGGGATAAAAAGGTCTAACATTCTGTACTCGACTTCCCACCTCTTTTCTGCCAGGGTGTTTTGGCTGCCATACCGCTGGCCTACATCCTTCCGGCAGCCACGTACCTAAAGCTGGAAAATGGGCCCCTGCTCTCGTGGGCCAAGTTTCCGGCGCTCATGCTGGCGGTCTGCGGGGCAGCGGTTGCAATCTGCGGCACCGTGGTAGCCATCATCGACATCAACGCTGGAATCAGTTGCAGCCACGGAGCTGACATGCCCTACTGCACCGTGCCGGCGGCGAACGTCACCGTCTAGAATGCAGCAGCTGTGCGCCTTGTTCTTGTGCTCCGGCTGCGCTGTACCCGAAGGAGTGACGGATCTCTCCCAGCGCGAGGCGATTGACGAATTGGCTGAAAAAAAAAAAGATAAAAACATCAAGAGAACTGTAAACCTTAAGCTTTAGCGACGCGGAAACCGTAATCTGAACCCAGTAACTGCTGTGGCTGCCATCTCTCCACTGCGTGCCGATAAGCTAAAATGATAGGGGTGTATATGTGACGAAAGGAAAGTTGTGGCAAGGAACGCTTCCTGTTGGCATCCGTTTTTACGCACCGTGTTCACTGAGTGCTAGGCTGGAGGGAAGCGGAATTCTTTGAGACCAACAAATGCTGCTGTGCCACCTCTCGTACATCCAAGCAGTTTGCTCAACTTCCGCAAACCTCTCAAGAGAATTTGAAAAATGTTGTATTATGCCGGCATTATGGGGCAAATACACCCACGGAGTCCCACCAATTAGAATGCTCGCACCATTATAGACTTCAGCGCAGCTAAACGTAATGCTTGAATGTGAAAGAAGTAGCACCTATAGGCAGCTTGGAGGGCAAATGGTAGAATTTCCAAAGACGGATCGCGACAGCAGCCAGTACTGACACTACTGAGCCGGTGGACTGCGTGTTGGCTGAACTTCTTCAAAATGTTGTTAACGTGACCATGTGGATCAAGTGGACCGGCTGTCGTGTTGCTCCCAAATATGCGGGAGAGATGTTTCAAACAGGTGACATAAGGCAACACATTCACGAAATGTCAACTTTTTTTTTTTACATCTTTACTCTATCCATCATACACATTTTCCTTTCAGGTGCAAAACATGCACCATAAAAACATGCAAGGAAAGAGATAGATACCCTTCAAGTCATACGAAAGTGGAATGGGGTACACAAGCGTCATGCCCCTGAAGCCGGAAGTTTTTTTCTTTTTATTTTTGCGGAGTAGCTTACTTAGGTGCTCAGGAGAGCATTCACACCCAACACCACTGAGCCCAATTTTTTTTATTTACGATGACAATTCCAAGGTGTGAGCTGCACAGTGCAAAATACTGACCTTTGTTTACGCCTCCCCGCTAGTTTATACTAACCATTTTATTGTCTTGACAAGTATAATGTGAAAGTCACACATGATGAGAACACATCAAGCGTTTTTTTTCTCTCTTTTTTTAAGGGAAGGTGAAGTATACTGGCGTAATTTCCAATACTTCAACTGCCACCGCGAGTCTGGGTGGGGAAACACTTCGTCTTTCACGCTTCACCAATCACGTTTAGCAACTGTTAGCGCCTGCCATTTAATGTTTTCCCCGCAATGTGTCGGGACGAGGTTGTTTACCAAAGAGTTAAATATGGTTGTGCAGTAAGCTGAGATCTTGTTTGCGCTTTGTTACGGTTATTCTTCTATACTGCTAACCGTACGGGCGGGGCATATGCTAGTTGTAACAGTTTAAAATGCCTCCCTCTCGCGACTTCTTCTGCCCTCTGGGCACACTGTACATAGTGTATAATGTCTATTTCAAATACCCTTTGCTCTTCGATCACTCCACAGTTGTTTCCTCCCATATTTTAAAAGCCAAGATACTAATATTACTGTGTTCTCTTTTCGTGTTTAATTCATTCTGCAATTTAGTCATTAGTACCCAAATGGATGGATACCTTTGTAAATGTACAGGAGAGTCTTTTGTGAAATGGACCACCTGTTTGGACACAAATGAAAAAAGCGCAAAGTGAGATGCTTCTTCTACAAGTGTGAAAGAGCGAGGTCACATTAATTCTGATTTAATCGCAGCTGGAGTGATAACTGTGTGGTCTCTTTCATACTGGCATGCCCTATATAGATATATATATATATATATGTGGCAGCACATTTACAAGCAATGGCAGGGCACAAGGTACTATTTTACATCAGCTTGTACTTGGCTACAATTAAACTTCTCAGAGCTATGGCTACTATTCTCTGGGACAAGTTGGAAAGGATTTGAGTAACTTTTCTTTGCCGTGTATAGGCAGTGCATTTCTCTTGCGCATTTATGACATATCCAGAGCTTCGTGAATTACCAGAAGCAAGGGCCTTTGGCATCTATATGCACATGTTGTCCATTTAGAGTTGTCAAGATTTTCCCCAAAGTTCCTTTTCTATATGCGCACGCATACGTGCAGCGAGTATTATGCAGCTTTATGTGTGTATATTTAGGTGTTGAAAGCAGATGCATAGAAAGGTTTGTTTGTGTCCATTTATTGTGTTAAACAGGTTCCCAGGTCTACATTCAGTGACAAATAGTAGAACAAGGATCCTCATTTTGAATTTGCGCAAGTTTCCTTTAGGGCTGGAGCAAGCTGGTCATGTATTGAACTGAAGTTTGTTGTATGCATGTACTCTTGCTTCTCTGTATGCAAGAGACAAATATGTCATTGCAAGTTGCGAAAAGAAAAACTTAACTGGCGACAAGGTGATACGATGTTTGCCACTGCAATGCCAGCAATATGCCGTTGGTTTGCGCATGACTGACAGGTTGTGATGCATGTGCTGGTGGAATTGTGATATAGGTGAAAAAATTGGTGAATAAAATTGCATTCGTTGTATGTGCTGCTTGCGCCAAAGCAAGGGCCTTCCAAAACACTTGGATGGAACGTGTACAAGTGACACACTGAATTATCTAGGGACACGCTACAAAAAGCTGCAAAAAAAAAGAAACATAGCATTTTGCAGGCTAGTATTGGAATGCACATCCGCAGTAAATAAGTTTACAAATTTATGACCAAATGACAGCATGTCTATATATTAAAGGCACACAAGTAATTCGATGCGGGTAGTTACTGTTGCATCACAATATAGTACTTATTACCAGTAGGCAGCTCATGCCTGCACGTTTATACGACCCTTGCAACACAATAGTGCATAGCTAGCACTTGCAATAATAAAAAAAAGGACAGGCTTTTACTGCCTGCTTTCAAAACAGCTTGCAGCCATTGAGAAGTCTTTTGTCTCTCAACAATAATCCTCTTCTGGCTTACATGTATTCTTTGAAGACTCGCCGCTCCTAGTTCTTCTATCAAGAATGACAAGAATGTAGGAGTGTGCGAATATTCGAACTTTCAAATATTTTCTAATAGTGCTTGCTATTCGATTCGATTCACACTGGAATTTGACTATTCGAACTATTCGAACTTCCTGAAGATAAACCAGCCAACGTCTGATTTTTCAGACTCTCTAGGGACCACGAAATCGTCCGAGAAACAAATTCACGTTTTTTTATTCCGCTCAAGCGGTCAAATCGCCGCAGCCACGTCCGAAATAGTTTTTAATGCCTCCCATTACACTTATCAGGCTTTTGGTACACGCCCAGGCTCTCGTGAATACATTCGGTGCCTGCCTCGAACCCCGCTTAACTACACGCCAACTGCCAATTGCAAATTAGTGTCTTGTCATGAGCGCCACTGATACCAGCAAAGTCGGAATAGATTACAGCTCTCACGCATGGAGTGTTTGGAAATGATGACGCGAAACACAAAGACAGTGGCGGAAGAGTGGACGACATCCCGCTTTCCCCGATGCGTGTGCACACGGCGATGCGCACACGCATCGCTGAATCTCCTTCGATATGCAACATTTGTTGCCGCGTGAAGCCGATAGTTTCTAGTTGTGTGCAGCAGATCGCCAATCGAGCTGACGCCGTGACTGCCGTCACTGCCTGGGCCCTTGCATTTGCCATGATAGCTAGCGTTCATTCGGATAGGCCTGGTTATGACATGGCCACTCCGTTCCCGATCGCACACAGGCACGGCGATGGCGAGCTGCTTTCGTCATGAAGGCAACGCGTCTGTGTGGCGCACTTAACGTCTCGCACAAAGAGGCAGCATGAACGGCGGCGCGGCACGTTCGGTTTATGCGCATATCACTGCGCCAGGCTGCATGCACTACTGAGCAGTTAGCCAAGATGCTATCATAAGGGTTGGGCACGTTTGCCGCTTTCTGCCAACGCATCCGTGCATTTCCGGTGCTTATCCGTAAAGACATCGCGCACTGCGTCGTGACAGTGGCCCCTTCAGATTTTCGATATGTATATACAGGGTGTCCCAGCTATCTTTAGCCAAGGGTTAAAAAATACAATATTAGAGGCAGGCGAGTGACATGACTTGCAAATTGCTGACAGCCACTTGCGCTCCACAGACAATTTTTTTTTTGTAATTAACTAATTTGTTAATTAGGACGACTTTAACTAATTTGCTAAATATCACTTTAGGCAAGAAATGCTGCTTGCAAAGTTCGAGAGCGTCTTCAAACCCCAATTCTATTATTTGCGATAAAGAAGTCTCACGTATACCATTGTTTCCAAGCTGCAAAGAAAGCCCGCGAAATACAAAAAGAACCACGTGACTAGCGCGCTCGCGCGCCGCGAGGATGCTGCCCTCAGCCGTGGTTTGAGCGAACGAAATCAGCTGCGGCCGCGACTCGGCGTCTGCGTTGCAGCGGTAGGCTGATAAGTTAAAGGTGGTTTCTTGGCCCGCGCTCGCTACAACTTGCACCGTCACGCGCGCAGCTGGCTGGCAACGGGCCAAGAAACCACCGCCCACTTATAGGGCCCGCTGCAACGGAGCCGGCGAGTCCCGGCCGCAGGTGATTTCGTTCGCTCAAACCTCGGCTGAGGGCAGCATCCTCGCGGCGCGCGAGCGCGCTAGTCACGTGGTTCTTTTTGTATTTCGCGGGCTTTCTTTACAGCTTGGAAAAAATGGTATACGTGAGACTTTCTTTATCGCAAATAATGCAGTTGGGGTTTTTGAGGACGCTCTCGAACTTTCCAAGCAGGATTTCTTGCCTAAAGTCAGTATTTAGCAAATTAGTTAAATCATCCTAATTAACAAATTAGTTAATTACAAAACAAAAAATTCTCTGAAGCGGGCAAGCCACTGTCAGCAATTTGCAACTGATTTCACTCGCCTGCCTCTAATATTGTATTTTTTAACCCTTGGCTAAAGATAGCTGGGACACCCGGTAATATACACACACACACACATATATATATATGCTTCCCCCCCATCACACTCTGGCATTGTGGCAAAGCTGCCTTTCGGACTCTTTCACGGCCACAAACAGATTGACTCACAAAAACGCTGGTTCGAACCTACGAGATTATCGAGAGACGCGACAGAGGTGGGGGCTTTAGCTAATGCCGTTTCGGACCTGAAATTCAAGCAGAAAGTCCAAAAAGTCAGTTGACGAAGAGTTTCAGCATCCCAAATTACAGATGTTCTTATACATTTGACGTCTATGGGGCAGATTAGGAACTCCGGACTCGAAGGGAGTGCGCCCTTTGTCTGCCACATCAGTTGGGCCTCCACAGGAGTTGAAAGAGAAGGAAGAGGTTGAGGACGTAGCGTCTTTTCCTTCGCATGTAAAGTGTTGTCGACGCCGCGTTGGTTGCACCAAATCATGTAAATAAGTACAATTCGGTCTCTACATGCTACATTCTTGATAGACAACTAGGGAGCATTACCCCTACAAGCGTCACCAACCTAGCCAAAAGAAACGCTTTCATGTTGCTGTCTCATAAAAATATGCCTAGGGATCCTCTGCAACTTTTTTTTTTGTGTAATTTCGCTTCGAAGTATTGAAAAAAATATCGACAAATACTCGACAACTATTTGAAAAATATTCGATTCGATTCGCACTCACGTTTTATTATTCGAATTCGCTTTGGCACTCAAAATTTTGCTATTCGCACAGCTCTACAAGAATGCTATCATGCATGGCATTCGTGACTTGAGACTACCGAGCCCGCGGCTTTTAAACCATGATAAAACAAGAATGAAAGCAGTCATTGTGTAGGACAAAAGTACACCCAAAGGGCGCAACTGTTTTTTAGAGTGCATTGGAAGCACAAAGTTACACAAACAATACGTACTCATTTGTTGTCACTTTACATCCACAAATCGTATTCGTAATACAAGAAGCAGGACCGATCACATATCAAAAACATCCTCACTAAAGAACACTCGCATGGCTTCGAACACTCGCATGGCTTCCAAGTCAGGCCCTTGGACGAGTAGAAAACGAAAATAGTATGATTATAATGCAAATCAACAGCCTGCAAAATTTAGGATAGTGCATTCCCTCTTGGAAAACGTGATGTGAAAAGTGTTACTTCATTTGACACATTTGCAGTATCATCAGCTGTGCATCAGGACATGTGCAGGTACCAAGAAAGATATGCTTGTGCAGAGGCTGGCACACTGTGCCTCGATGTTGCATCAATGTGTATCATCACTGTGTATTGTTACACTGGCCTTAGAAATGCAATTTGTAACATGCTTGGATTCTGCTGTGCTATTGGCCCCGTTTCAAATGTTATGATGCATTTCAATCTTGCACATGTCTGCCATTCAAAAGAGGCTGGCTTTGCCACATTGCCTAGCTGCTAAGCGGCCAGCCTGCCAAAATTTGTAAAAGCAATTCGGGAGAGAGAGTAGAAATCTTACTTCAGAGCGCACTTTGGCAATCTAACAAGTTAAAAGCTCTCTCAGACTGCTAATTTGAACAAGTTGATATGTTAATCTGTATTGGTGCAAATATGCAATACGCATGGTTTACTCAACTACCTCAAAAGTTATGCATGCTCAAAATGCAGTGTGTTGGAATCGGGTAGCACTGTTTTTGCTCTTTAATGTAGCTGGGTGCTATTGTATACAGTAAACCTCACGTCTGACAGTACCGGGCTGGTGCTTTCAAAAGCATCTATGGAACAGGTATTGCAAGTGATATCTTTAAGGTTCAGATGCAAGCCAAGTTTGCTCTCTCAAAACAGTCCAAAACCTTGTCCAAACCACCATTCTGTGTTTACAACCAACTTGGCTGTTGCTGTGTTTTGTGTTGTGTGACCCAACGAGACTTTTTCTCCCTTGACTATAATATGCTTCTTCTGTGTGCACATGATGTATGTTACCTTTTGCCTATCAAGAGATGTAATGGCTCAACGCATTTTATTGAACATCTTCTTGGTCTGCCCTATCTACACTGTTGAAAATATTGTGCGTTAACATAAACTTATATCATTACATCACAACATGGCTCTGTGTCTTTCTCTGTATGTACTTAGTTCGCATTTCTATGGAGGCGAAATTCTAGAGCCCCGTGTACTGTGCGATGTCAGTGCACGTTAAAGAACACCACATGGTCGAAATTTCTGGAGCCCTCCACTAAGGCGTGCCTCATAATTATATCGTGGTTTTGGTACGTAACACCCCAGATATTATTATTATTATTATTATTATTATTATTATTATTATTATTATTATTATTTATTATTATTATTATTATGTATGTATGTACTTAGCGTGCGAAATCAGCGGACTGATTCTGACACACTCTGCACCAGAGATACAATTTAAGGCCTACGAATTCAGCAAGTAGTGTTACAGCTCACACAGCATAACTTGCACGAGTTCGACAGAAGTTGCACAAGCAGAACAATGGTTTAAAGCTTAAATGCATGGTGCAATTTGTTATGCTTACCCTGTATGCTCTGTCAGGCGCAGTTAACAGAAATGCAGTATTGTGTATCTCTAAAATAACAAACAATTTTTCAATTAACCTTCTTTACGCTGGCATGAACAGGCAGCTACTGTCAATGACAAACTGATAAGGGAGCAGCAAATGCAGAGATTATTATATTGTCACGTGGTTGTGACGGTGAAGCAAGCAGAACTCCAGCAGGTAAGGATGAAACACTTTATTGGGCGAACTTGTGCCCAGAAACAAAAAAGAAGTGATACACTAGGTGCAACTATAGCCTCGAGCACAATTGCCGGTCCTCGGCAATCTGATCTGCGGTAAAGGCGCATCGGCATTTATATATTTGGCTTCGAAGATTCCAGCCTTACTGCTGGTGGCCGCATTAGTTCCAGAATAAACTCAACTGTTCTGCTTGCGCGCTCAAGCGTATCAGAAGATTCTAAAATAATCTGGAAGGTTCCCAGACACTCTGGCGCGGTTTATGCAAGGCACTGGTTATACATGTAGTGGACCGGTTAGATAAAAATATAAAAAGTAGCGTGCGTGGCAATAATGCCTAGCCAATCCATCTTTACCTATTATATCTGTAGCTATATAATACCTATGTGAACCATATTGCAGGGTGTGTAAATGTAGGAGTATAAATACACTCATACCTCATTATAACGAAGTTACATCTTACATGAAAATAACTTCGTTATATCCAAAAATTCGTTATAAATGTATATTCGTAACACTATGTATTGCATCACTATTTTTCATTTACTACGTGATAATGGATATTTCGTTATATCCGTGTTCGTTATATCGAGGTTTCAGTGTATAAAGCTTTACACAAATACATGGCCTTGAATTACATGCAGCATTCCCGACACCCGATGGTGCTGAACAGTAGCGTTTATTCTCTTCAGTTTGGCTGCTCCTTGGTTTGGAACTTCTGTACATACAAACATATTTTATGCTGTTGCCACACACTAGATGGCGCTACAGGACACTAGTCCCACGAATATTTTGTGGCAGGTTCATGCAGGCACCTGCTGCAGCAAAAGCTCAACACACTGCACTGGAGTGCAAAGATATTCAGCCAGCAACAACTGTAGGAAAATATCCATCTATCGTAAGCGCTGGAATTCAAAGCTGTTTGGAGCATTAACTGGTAAGCGGTTGAGGCAGGCAACAGTACTGGTGGAAAACGGAAAAAAAAAAAAAAAAAAAGCAGGGCTGGTATAGGAGTTGTTACAGGCATTTGTAGCTGTACAATCATAGAGAGACAGAGGCTTGATTGAAGATGGAGAAAATGAAATAGAAGGAGATAAGCAATACGTTATAGCTCTATAAAACCTCATTAGCTCATGCAGGCTAGATGAATGTCATTCCCTCTTCGAAAGGGGATGCCACCACCTTATTGTATTGTTAGGACCCTACTTTATTCAAAGAATATTATTTGCTTTTTAACTACTCAAAGTTTGGATTTGCACCCGTGGGTGTCAGTTCGCAGCAGAACATCGATTTGTGACAGACCGAAACGCCCACAGAGTTCTAGTGACACAAGTACACAATAAAGGCACATTCCCCACAAAGCCATCATCTTGGAAAGCAGATAGTATGGCAACAGAGCAAACGCAGTGAAATTTTCCCGATTTCCATGTCGCTCATACCCATTCACACACACACACAAAAAAGGTCTACAATGTAGTATAGACTTTCGTCACTTGAGAAAAAGATGTTCTATAATGATGCAGTAAGCACAGCCAAAATTTTTCTTAATTTACGCCGTATTTAGTTTTAAAATGTTAATTCAAGGATGATTTCAATTCAGAAGATTATAGGTAACAACAGCAATAATGCGCAGATTTCATTTTGTTGCTAAGTCACTTAAGCGTCAATCTTTCATTTACCTTTAGCAACATTCAAAGTGCAAAGCACCGTTAGTTCACACAATGTGAACAATTCAAGGGTTACAGTAACTGTAAGCATAGCACATCACAAGCAAAGTGATATCTCTGAAACTGACTATACTCGCACACAACTTTCTGTGCCTATGCAGATGAAGCTACAAAGGCAGAGCGTGTGTGATAGTGCCACTGCATATAGCTCTGAATTCAAACAGTAGCTTTTCTACAATATTAATGCAATGGTGTACTCAAATATTTGCATCATATACACCATAACCTCATTATAACGAAGTCACATCTGAAACGAAAATAGCTTTGTTATATCCGAAAATACGTTATAAACGCTGTATCTATGACAATGCTTTCTTTCATATACTTCGTTATAACCGATAATTCATTATATCCGTGTTCGTTATGTCGAGGTTTCAGTGTAATATTAAATAATAGCTGCAACAAACTCTTTTGCATGAAATTGTTTTATGGCGAGATCCACCAGGAATTTGAGCCATGTACACAGTCGCCGACCGTTTATTCGGATGCCGAAAATTCGGACATGCTCATTTATTCGGACACCTTCGCGGCACCGCCACTCGTCCCATTGAAGTAATGTAAACTCACGACCGAAAATTCGGACACCCCACAGCCCGCCGTTTGATTTTTTGGACTCTGGCTGGCTGATCGAGTGCGACGTTGAATGCCATGACAAGCTGTCAGCAATGTTTACAATATTTTTACTAGGTTGCCAGCACTGAAATGTTGCACTGGCTATAACTGGAGATCGTGTCAGTGTCAAAAATCCACGCAGAAGTTACCGATCTCGAAGGCTATGTTTGTTGGCCACACGTAACGGTTGCCTTTCGGCTTTAGCCAGTCACATATCCATTGAACGGCTACCACGGCCAAACAGCAGGCCAAGCCAAGCCAAGCTTGGAATTGGCTCTGTGCGGCATTTGAGGTGAATGACAGCGCGTACGAGTACGACGCGGATCCTAATTTGGACAAAGAGAGTACGACAACAGATTGCAGAAGTGCTGTAACATCAACTAGACCAACGTCGTTTCCTTTTGGCGTGTGAGGGTTTGCGTTCTTAGATGTCTCTGTGGCTAGGCATGATCTGCATCCCGAGCTTTGTGCCCTGCTCGTGCGAGGCCTGATACGCTGCCCTTTCCATGTGCACCGTCGGAACTAAAGGAACGTGGCAACTACAAGGCCCTGACGATGGCGAAAAAAGCGGCGATTATTCACCAGGTGGAAGTTGCTTGGGAGTTTTCGCCGAGTTAGGCGATGAGATCATCTGTCAGCTACTCGAACCAGCGCATGTGGACAGTGACTGCCTGACGACGCACCTCCCACACCACAGCCATCAAATGCGGATTTAGAGTAGGCCGTTGCAGTGCTATTGCCGACCATCAGGGGTGGCCAAACATTGGCTGAATTACAGGCCGACTTGGTCGTGCGTAAGCGTACATGTGTACAGACGCGCACTAACAAGTTTTTTCCGGCCGCTGGGCCAATAAAAGTGCTTTTTTTCTGGTGAATCCTTTTTTTCGGACTCCTGATTATTCGGACTTTTCAGCGGTTCCCGCCGAGTCCGAATAAACGGTCGGCGACTGTAATGACGTCATGCGATGAACATCATGCACATTTACTAGAATTACCACAAGATGGCACTACTTTACTGCATTCAACCACACAGAGTCATGGCAGTGGCAAGTTTGACACTTCTGCACGTACCAGGCATGTTGGGTGCGCAATATGCAGTAGTCGCGATGAATGTTGCCAAGCAGAGTTGGTGAAACAAAAAAAAACATGCAATGCAATATATCAGACCTAAATATTACAGTCTGCCTGAAAATTTTTGATGGAGCTACAAAGCGAGACTTTAGAAGGACAAGGCCAACACTTGCCCCATAAAGACCGAAACTGAAATTGACATTGAGCCTTTCCAAAGCACTTGCGTGTAGTGATATACAGTAAACTCTCGATAATTCAAACTCTGATAATTCAAACTTTCCGTTAATTCAAACAGATTTTAATTTTTGTTTGGCTCGCTATGTTTTCAATGCATTTAACTCTTTAGTTACCGCACCTATAGAACATGGGTCAGCTTAACTTAAACTCCTCTTTTGCATAAAATTCGGTTAATTCATACTTTTTGCTTGTCTGTGCTGGTAAATATCTGCTGCCTTTGTTGATCCCAGCTGAACATCTACGTTGTTTTAATCACTAACAGTCGCAAATAAAATCAATCGCCTGCCAACAAAATGGCCAAACTAGCCAAACCGCGCGCACGAACAATCGCGTGTCGATTGAGGAAGAAATCAAAACAAACAAGAAACCGAGATGGTCTGCTCTGGTCTATTGCACGCAGAACATTTAAGTCACTTTCACCGCGGTGCATGGTGTCATGTGGAGCAGTGTACTAAGATTGGGCCTTAATTGCACATCCGTGCATGCGCCGTGTGATAATGAAACGAGTACCGGCATACCCCCCCCCCTCCTTCGCTTTACGAATATTCCAAGTTTTGAGGTACCCAGGTTGGCAGGTGAATGTTTCATTCAAGGCAAGTTGGTATGTTGCCCCGAGTCATATTTATGAGAACTTTTGATAGTTGAATTCCTAGGGTCCCGTTGAGATTGAATTAACGAGAGCCTACTGTACGTGTGACAGCTCTGCCACCGTAGCTTTGGCTTGCAGGAAGCTATTCCCGGGTACAGCAAGAGTGGGTAACCTGCCCCTTCGAAGAATCTTCCTCCGTCTTACCCTGATGAGAAGAGCAGCAAAGCTGGGAGAAGGCTAGTGTTATGTGTACTCGCACATGTGGCCGCACCCAGCAGGACAGAGCCGTTGCGTTTGGAACCACGCCGACAGGTGCTGCACGTGCCCACCATGCGCGCAGCCTTGGCACCACACAAACAGCCCGCGCACCACTTCATGGCTGCACAGAGGCAAAACGCACAAAACAGTTCAGAGGTTTCACAGAGACACTATGAACAAACTGTGTAAGACAGTGATATGATGTGTTATGACACTGATGTTACTTAATTAGTAGGGATGGGCAAATATTCGGGCATTTCGAATATTCGAACAAATGTTACAGTATTCGAATTCACTTAATACAAATTTAGATAATTCGAAATTTCAAAGTATTCGAAATGAACGAATATATGTACACATTTGACCGCACATTGTCATCATCATCATCATCATCAGCCTGTCTACGCCCACTGCAGGGCAAAGGCCTCTCCCATGTACCGCCAATCAACTCGGTCCTGTACTTTCTGCTGCCCTACAAACTTCTTAATCTCATCTACCCACATAATTTTCTGTCCCCCCCCCCTCACACGTTTGCCATCTCTTGGAATCCTGTCAGTTACCCTTAATGACCACCAGTTATCCTGCCGGCGTGCTACGTGCCCGGCCCATATCCATTTCATGACCGCACATAACCCCCTGTAAAGGTGGTTTCACTGCAGCGCCTGGTTGCTATGCCGTGAAATAACCCATCCAGGGGGAATATGCACTGTCGCGAAGCCACACTTCAATGTTAAATGTACATATTTTTTAAAGTTTAAAAGCGTGTTATATGGGCCTATATGCGCCAAGTATAGTAATTTTTAAATTGTAATGTCCACTTATAACTTGCACCCTACTGCTATTCAGATCTTGATACTATTCAAGCTGCTTCATTTCAAACCCAAAAAAGCCGGCAGATCCCACGCATTGTGGGAATCGATGTAATGCGAAGCAGCCAGCAAAGAGCTGCATACATCGTCTTGTATGTCACTGAGGAAAATGCGTGTCATGGTTTTCATGTTAACTCCTATTACTTATGTTCGTCACACAGTAACGTCGAGCAATACCAACATCGGGGTCGATCAAGCTAGAGAAACGGCCACCAGCGCCCCACGAGCGTGGCACGCAAGTCATGCTGTGCATGACATGCGAGTCATGATTGTCATGTTAACTCGTGTTTTTATGTTCATCACACAGTCACGTCACGCAGTACCAATTTAGGGGTAGGTCAAGCTAGCGAAACTGCCGCCAGCGCCCCATGAGCGTGGCACGTAAGTCATGCTGTACATGACATGCGTGTCATGATTTTCATGTTAACTCGTGTTATTTATGTTCGTTACACAGTCACGTCACAAGATACCAATTTTGGTGTATATAAATCTAGCGAAACCGCCGCCAGCGCCCCATGAGCGTGGCACGTAAGTCATGCTGTACATGACATCCGTGTCATGATTGTCGTGTTAACTCGGGTTTTTATGTCCGTCACACAGTCACGTCGCGCAATACCAATTTCGGGGTAGATCAAGCTAGCGAAACTGCCGCCAGTGCTCCATGAGCGTGGCACGTAAGTCATGCTGTACATGACATGCGTGTCATGATTTTCATGTTAACTCGTGTTATTTATGTTCATTACACAGTCACGTCACAAGATACCAATTTTGGTGTATATCAAGCTAGTGAAACTGCCGCCAGCGCTCCATGAGCGTGGCACGTAAGTCATTCTGTACATGACATGCGTGTCATGATTTTCATGTTAACTCGAGTTTTTTTATGTTCGTCATACAGTCACGTCGCGCAATACCAATTTCGGGGTAGATCAAGCTAGCGAAACTGCCGCCAGCGCTCCATGAGCGTGGCACGTAAGTCATGCTGTACATGACATGCGTGTCATGATTTTCATGTTAACTCGTGTTTTTTATGTTCATTACACAGTCACGTCACAAGATACCAATTTTGGTGTATATCAAGCTAGCGAAACCGCCGCCAGCGCTCCATGAGCGTGGCACGTAAGTCATGCTGTACATGATATGCGTGTCATGATTTTCATGTTAACTCGAGTTTTTATGTTCGTCATACAGTCACGTTGCGCAATACCAATTTCGGGGTAGATTAAGCTAGCGAAACTGCCGCCAGCGCGCCATGAGCGTGCCACGTAAGTCATGCTATACATGACATGCGTGTCATGATTTTTATGTTATCTCGTGTTATTTATGTTTGTTACACGGTCACGTCGCAAGATACCAATTTTGGTGTATATAAAGCTAGCGAAACGGCCGCCAGCGCACCATGAGCGTGGCACGAAAGTCATGCTGTACTGCCGCCAGCGCGCCATGAGCATGCCACGTAAGTCATGCTATACATGACATGCGTGTCATGATTTTTATGTTATCTCGTGTTATTTATGTTCGTTACACGGTCACGTCGCAAGATACCAATTTTGGTGTATATAAAGCTAGCGAAACGGCCGCCAGCGCACCATGAGCGTGGCACGTAAGTCATGCTGTGCATGACATGCGTGTCATGATTTTCATCTTATCTCGAGTTATTTATGTTCGTCATACAGTCACGTCGCAAGATACCAATTTTGGTGTATATCAACCTAGCGAAACGGCCGCCAGCGCACCATGAGCGTAGCATGTAAATCGTGCTGTACATGACATGCGTGTCATGATTTTCATCTTATCTCGAGTTATTTATGTTCGTCATACAGTCACGTCGCAAGATACCAATTTTGGTGTATATCAAACTAGCGAAACGGCCGCCAGCGCACCATGAGCGTAGCATGTAAATCGTGCTGTGCATGACATGCGTGTCATGATTTTCATCTTATCTCGAGTTATTTATGTTCGTCATACAGTCACGTCGCAAGATACCAATTTTGGTGTATATCAAACTAGCGAAACGGCCGCCAGCGCACCATGAGCGTAGCATGTAAATCGTGCTGTACATGACATGCGTGTCATGATTTTCATCTTATCTCGAGTTATTTATGTTCGTCATACAGTCACGTCGCAAGATACCAATTTTGGTGTATATCAAACTAGCGAAACGGCCGCCAGCGCACCATGAGCGTAGCATGTAAATCGTGCTGTACATGACATGCGTGTCATGATTTTCATCTTATCTCGAGTTATTTATGTTCGTCATACAGTCACGTCGCAAGATACCAATTTTGGTGTATATCAAACTAGCGAAACGGCCGCCAGCGCACCATGAGCGTAGCATGTAAATCGTGCTGTGCATGACATGCGTGTCATGATTTTCATCTTATCTCGAGTTATTTATGTTCGTCATACAGTCACGTCGCAAGATACCAATTTTGGTGTATATCAAACTAGCGAAACGGCCGCCAGCGCACCATGAGCGTAGCATGTAAATCGTGCTGTGCATGACATGCGTGTCATGATTTTCATCTTATCTCGAGTTATTTATGTTCGTCATACAGTCACGTCGCAAGATACCAATTTTGGTGTATATCAAACTAGCAAAACGGCCGCCAGCGCACCATGAGCGTAGCATGTAAATCGTGCTGTACATGACATGCGTGTCATGATTTTCATCTTATCTCGAGTTATTTATGTTCGTCATACAGTCACGTCGCAAGATACCAATTTGGTGTATATCAAACTAGCGAAACGGCCGCCAGCGCACCATGAGCGTAGCATGTAAATCGTGCTGTGCATGACATGCGTGTCATGATTTTCATCTTATCTCGAGTTATTTATGTTCGTCATACAGTCACGTCGCAAGATACCAATTTTGGTGTATATCAAACTAGCGAAACGGTCGCCAGCGCACCATGAGCGTAGCATGTAAATCGTGCTGTGCATGACATGCGTGTCATGATTTTCATCTTATCTCGAGTTATTTATGTTCGTCATACAGTCACGTCGCAAGATACCAATTTTGGTGTATATCAAACTAGCGAAACGGCCGCCAGCGCACCATGAGCGTAGCATGTAAATCGTGCTGTACATGACATGCGTGTCATGATTTTCATGTTATGACTTGTCATTTATGTTCGCCATACAGTCATGTTACGCCATACTAATTTTGGTGCACATTCGATGAACCAAGCGACCAGGAGAGCACAAAGTCGTAGGCGGCTAGATATAGATAGATAGATAGATACGCTCAAAGTCGCAGATGTTCGCTAAGAAATGCTTCGCATTTAAAAGTGACATTCACTCACACCTAGTTCCAATCCTTAAAAATATTGTGCAAGGGTCATGATAAAAATGCCCATTTTTCTTAATAACATGCGGTAAATACTATTCGAACAATTCGATTCGAAATTATTCGACCAAATCGCTATTCGCTTCGGATTCACTTCGAACCTCAAATTCACTATTCGGCCATCCCTATTAATTAGCTATACTCCTGTTCTATTACAGGTGTACTTTTACTTACATGTATAATTTTAAACTACCAGATAGGGGTGTGCGAATATCCGAAATTTCGAATATTTTTCGAATAGTGTTTGCTATTCGATTCGATTCGCACTGGAATTTTACTATTCGAACTATTCGAACTTCCCAAAAACAAATACAGTCAACACCCGATTGAAAGTGATCCCTTGAAATTTTCAATATTCTTCACCTCATTACACTCGCGTATTGCGGCAAAGCTGCCTTTCAAGGTCCGTTACAGTCGAACTTTGCCAAGAACGTCCGATTGGAAGTGGGCCCTAGATTTTCAATATGCTTCACCTCATCACACCCGGGTATTGCGCCAAAGCTGCCTTTCAAGCTCTGTTACGGTCGAACTTTGCCAAGAGACAGTCAACGTCCGATCGGAAGTGGTCCCTAGAGTTTCAATATGCTTCACCTCATTACACCCCGATATTGCGGCAAAGCTGCCTTTCAAGCTCTGCTACGGTCGCAAATGTATTAACTCAAGAAAACGCTGGTTCCAACTTGGAGACGAAAGATGTGGCAGAGGTGGGGGCTCAATTAATGCTGTTTTAGACCTGAAATTTGGGCAGGAAGTCCTAAAAATAGGAAGCCGAAGCTTTTTAGCATCCAAAATTTCAGATGTTCTTATATATCGACATCTACGAGGCAGATTTGGAACTACGGACTTGAAGGGAGCACACCCTTGTCCGCCACATCAGTTGGGCTTCTACAGAAGTTGAAAGAGGAGGAGAGGCTGAGGAAATGGCATCTTTGTCTATCACGTGTAAAGTGTTGTCGGCAACACTTTGGTTGCACCAAATCATGTACATAAATACAATGTACATAAATACAACTATGAAACACCACCCCGCCAGTGCTTCATCAACCTAGCGAAAAGAAACACTTTCATGTTGCTATCTCATAAGAATATGCTAAGGAATCCTCTCTAACATTTCTTTCTGCAGTTTAGCTTCGAAGTATCTGAAAAATATTGTAGAAATATTCTAAAAATATTCGATTCGATTCGCACTCGCTCTTCAATATTCGAATTCGCTTCGCACCCAATATTTTGCTATTCGCACAGCTCTACCACCAGAAGCTTGAATAAATACTAGAGCTGTGCGAATAGCAAAATTTTCAGTGTGAAGCGAATTCAAATACTAAAATGTGAGTGCGAATCAAATCGAATATTTTTCGAACAGTTGTAGAATATTTGTCGAATATTCTTTTTATACTTCAAAGCGAAATTACAGAAAAAAAGTTGCAGAGGATCCCTAAGCATATTCTTGTGAGAGAGCAACATGAAAGCATTTCTTTTGGTTAGGTTGGTGAAGCACTGGAGGGGTGGTGTTCCCAGATGTCTTATGAAGAATGAGGCAATGCAGAGGCCGAATCGTATTTATTTACATGATTTGGTGCAACCAATGAATGTGGTGTCGACAACACTTTACATGCGGAAGGAAAAGACGCTATTTCCTCAACGTCTCCTGCTCCTTCAATTTCTGTGGAGGCCCAACAGACGTGGCTGACAAGGGTGCGCTCCCTTCGAGTCCGGAGTTCCTAATCTGCCCCACAGACGTCAATGTATAAAGATCATCTGAAATTTCAGACGCTAAACGATTTTCCAGACTTTCTGCCCAAATTGCAGGTCCAAAACGGCATTAATTAAGGCCCCCACTTCTGCCGCGTCTATGATCTCGTACGTTCGAACCGGCGCTTTCGTGAGTGAATCTGTTTGCGGCCGCAGCAGAGTTCGAAAGGCAGCTTTGCCGCAATGCCACCGTGTAATGGGGTGAAGCATATTAAAAATCTGAAAGGGCCACTGCCTCATTGCCAAGAAAAGTTGTCCGCGAGTATAGTAATTTTCTTCTGATCGTGTGGCGTGTGCTAGATAAATAAAACAACATGTGTATGGACTGAACAGCTTACCAGATGGCGCAGGGAGCAGGTATGGCCTTGCAGCGGTCGCACAGCCAGCCCGAGCGGGCCAGGGGCTTTTGGCAGCCGCCACACACGGTGTGCACTATGGTCGACTGCTGGTTCAGCGTGGA
>NW_023614427.1:0-40001 GCF_013339695.2 Rhipicephalus sanguineus
ATGCATTAACGAGTTATCGGGTATGAGAACGAGTACAAAGAAATAGAGAGAGAAATAAATAGATACAAAGAAAGAGAAAGAGATAAATTATTAGCGAAAAGATTTTGCAACCAGGCGGGATTCGAACCCGCGTCGTAACACTCTACTATCCATGCACGCTAGCAGAGCATAACATAGCCTTGTATAGTATGGCATAGCAAGGCGGCGGGAAAGGGAAGCGTGGTTAGTTAGTAGTAGTAGTAGTAGTAGTAGTAGTAGTAGTAGTAGCAGTAGTATCTTTATTTATTTCTTGTTATACAAGAAAAGGAACATAGGCAAAAGGCATTTTATACGCCTGACAAGGGCCTCTGTACCCGAAGTTCGCAACACATGCACAATAGAACAAAAAAGAAGTTTTGACACATCATAAAAAACCACATGAGCGCTAACAAGGAAGTACTGAAATCACACAACCAACACATGACACGCTTAAGACACTGCAGATGCGCAAGTCTTACACAAATAAATAAAAATAAATAAATAAAATAAATAAATAAATAAATAAAACAAGAACAGAAAATTTGATGCATCGTGTAACCACATGAACAATAATAATAATAGAAAAAGAGATTATCTGTTGGAAAAGGAACCGTGACTCACTTTCCGTACACAAGCAAAAAAAAAATTCATACCACGATGACACTACAAGTTTTGAGCAATATTGTCTAGTGGTGATAAATTATTTCATTTTTCAATATAATTTCTTTAACTTGTTTTTTAAATGCCTCTAGAGAAACATGAAACTGTATGCTATTATTCAATTCATTAACTATTTTCATTGATTGGTATTCTATAGTTTGCTTTCCATAATTTGTCCTAGTTCTGGGTAAACGCTGTAAATTTCTTCTAGCAGGATAACGTTGTTGATTTTCTTTTGGTTTATACCACTTATTTTTGTGTACCTCTTGTAGTAGCTTGAAATAGTATATTTGGTTTGCCCTTAACATTTCGTGCTTATAAAAGAGCACTGAAGTGCGAAAACAGTCTATTCTGCCATTGTAATTTTCAAAATACGAAGTATTTTCTTGTAGCATTATAAGTCTGTTGTAATTTTTTTTGTTGTCCCCCATACTAGTACACCGTAAGAAAGTCTCGAATAGAAGAGGGCATTGTACAATTTTTTTTAGCCGCAGAGGAATAAGTGATACAATTCTGTATAGGCATCCTACCGTTCGCGCAAGTTGCTTAACTAGACCATTATTGTGAACATTCCACGTCAGTCTTCACTGAACCATACCTGGAGAAATTTTTGGTGTTTTTCCTGCTTTATAGTGTTCCCGTCAAAGCTTATCTTTATGTCATATTTTACATGTTTATTTAATGGGCGGAATATAATATAGTCGTCTTCTTAGCATTTAATTGTAGCTTGTTTTGTTTAAGCCAGTTTGAGAGTGATGTCATATACTCATTTACGTTTTTTTCTAGCGTTTCTAAGTGTCCTGATGTAAAAATACGTTTGTGTCGTTGCATACATAATAAGCTGTGGGGATTTGGTATGCATACAATATCATTTACATAAAGCAAAAAAGTAAAGGGCCCAATATAGAACCTTGCGGAACTCCTTGGGCCAACTGTAAGTGACCTGACGTAGCTGTTTTCATTGTACTAGTTGGTACCGGTTATGTAAATAGTTTTGCAAAAGCTTAAGGGCAATCTCGCGTATGCCGTACCGTGACAGTTTCCGTAATAATATGTCATAATGTATCGAATCAAAAGCCTTTTTTAAGTCCAAGAATAAACCAAGCGTAAATTTCTTATTTTCCATGTTGCAATTATCTGATCTTTATAATCGTTAATGCTTGCTCAGTAGATTTATTTTTCTGAAAGCCATATTGATGTGTTGTGATAATGTGATACTTGTTAAAAAAGGATAACCTGTCGTGAATAACGCCCTAAAAAACCTTAGATAATGTCGTAAGTACAGATACTGGTCTATAATTTGACATGTTGTTATGCCACCGCCTTTATAAATTGGGGTTACCTTTGCAACCTTTAACTGTGCTGGAAACACGCCTGTTGTCAGTACAAGATTTACTATGTAAGCAAGCACCTCAGATATTAGTGGACCTATCAGCTTTAGTTCAGCGGCGGTGATGTCATCTATACCTGGGGCAACATTGATTTTAAGTTTATTTATTAGGTTAAATATCTCAGCACTGTCAGTGGGAAGCATAAATATAGAATTCTGCATCGCTGCCGTTTCTTCGAAACAAGAGTCGTGTTCGCTTCAGAGCAACTACTGTACGCGCCCGCATTGCGAAATGACGATTCATAGCATTGGCAAGAGCCTCGCCGCGCAGCACCACGTTCCTTCCTGTATTTCTGTGATATCATATCTTGCTTTCTTTCTTCAGTAAGCGCATCAACCATTTCCCAGACCTTTCTTGGGTTATCATATATGTCTCAAACTTTTTCTGATAATATTCTCGTTTAGTCTTTCTTTAAAGTCTGATGTAAGTGCGTTGCGGTAGTTTTTGTACACTTTGAATTGCTTCGGAGCATCTGCGTAAGCGCAAACATTTTTTAAAAAGGTCATTTTTCATTTGAATACGTTTATAAAAATGTGCTGTTATTCAAGGTTTCCGCAATTTTTTCTCTTTCGGAAGGACGCTTGTTCTCTAGGAAATGCCGTTGTCGTAACAGTGACGTAATAAATTCAGAAGCCATGTAGGTCCTCGTCAGCGTCTTTTATCTTGTAGTATTTCACTCCAATCTAGTGATTTAACCAGCTGAAAAAAGTAAGGTTTTTACTATCGTTATTTATTTTGCGTCGGACGAAGGTTTCCTTCTCTTGCTTTTGGCGTTTCGATGGTATGGGTATAAAAAAAACACTGGCAAATGGTCGCTAAGATCACTTGATACGATACCGCATATGGTCTCCGATGGGTTCGAATTAGTGACACATATGTCGAGTAATGTTGCACTGTGTATAGTCAATCTAGTAGGAGAACATATATGATTTGTACAACCAAATGAAGAAAGCAATGTCTCAAAATGTGCAGCGGAAGTATCTTTTGCAGCAAGATTAATATTTATGTCCCCCATAATAATATAAGAATTGTTATGAAGTAATGGGGAAGATAGCAATGAGTCTAGAAATTCTAAAAAACGTGTTTTATGCCCTTGAGGCGGCCTATAAACGACAATTGCTACAAGTTTATCCAGTTTTACAGCCAGGCATTCAAAATCTGCTGTGATTACCGACAGTTCTAATTTTTCATAAGCACATTTTTCTTTTAAATAAATTGCGACACCACCTCCTTTTCTATCAACGCGGCACAAATGCTCAGACCGATATCCAGGAAAACAAGGGACATCACTATCATCGGTTAACCACGTTTCGGAGAACATAAGCATATCAAAGTTTATTGCCGCAGTTTCTATAAAGCTTATGTCACGATTTTACTTCTAATACTTCTGGCGTTGACATGTAATGCAGAAAGCAAGTTCGTATTTCGTGGACAACACGATTTTATATCAGAAACATTGTAGTATTTAGGAATTTCACTGAAAACACTCATAATGAAAAACAAGAACAAAGCAGGTACACACAAGATAACGAAATCAGCACATTTTTGTATGTCATCATGACAGGTGACATGAATTACAGCAGAAGATTCATCCCTACGTGCAAGCGCTCTACCAGCAGAAGTCCAGACGAACTTCCAATTTTTTTCTTTTTTTCTTTGGATGGCGGCTGAAAGCAGCGCCTTGTTCGCCCGAGTTAGATGTTCATTTACAAAAATGGCAGTCCCTGGGCTAAGACCAAGAGTTGAACTGTCTAATCTCCTCTTTCTGCATTTTGCCAGGAAATCGTTCCTTTTACTACGCCTTACGAACCAACAACAATGTTCTGGACTGTAGTTTCTGTGTGCGAACCCAGTGACAAATATCAATGTCCGACGTGTCGACGGTCTCGCCACACTTTCCCCAATCTTTTGGAGAACAGTGAGCGCATCACGACCAGGCGGTACTCCCTTTATTTCTAGGTTATTTGAACGCTGATGCTGTTCTAGCTCGTCACACTTCTTGACAGGCGCTCATTTTCTGCCTTTAGTTCCTGTTTTCAGTAAGCAGTTCCTTCATTTCTTGCCTTAATGTCTTAATATCTTCTGCCACATCTTTAACATCATTGCACACATCAGAGCAAAATGACACTCCTTCCTTCAGTTCTTTAATTTCTACCCGGAAATCGCGTTTGAAGTTTTCAAACGCCTTGAGCAGGTCACGTAGCTCTTTAGAATCTGTAGTATCTTTTCCAGAGCCCTTACTTCCCATTTCCAAAATCTCAGGTACAATAGCAATGACGCTATGTTCGGCAGCAGTGCACTCCCATGCCAGAGAAACAAGTGAACCAAGCCTCACCTGCAAAAGCAGTAGGTTGAGCGTCAAACGTACGCCTTCCTTGTGCACCGCTGCCGAACTAAGCGAGCCGCAGGATTCCACAGTCTTTTCTAGTTTTCGCCGTCGCTCCAGTGTCAGCTGACCAGATGGGACCGTGCGCTGAAATGGCTGCGCAGAAACACCGAAGCGATGCCCGGGGTTCCAGCGTGTCCTTGTTTTCTTGAAGAAACCGCGGTCTTTCCACGAAGCTCAGCAAGGCACAGGCCGGTTGACAGGAAAATCTGCAAAAGCAGTAGGTTGAGCGTCAAACGTACGCCTTCCTTGTGCACTGCTGCCGAACTAAGCGAGCCGCAGGATTCCACAGTCTTTTCTAGTTTTCGCCGTCGCTCCAGTGTCAGCTGACCAGATGGGACCGTGCGCTGAAATGGCTGCGCAGAAACACCGAAGCGATGCCCGGGGTTCCAGCGTGTCCTTGTTTTCTTGAAGAAACCGCGGTCTTTCCACGAAGCTCAGCAATAGAGATGAGAGGATGAGACCAAGGCAAAGAAGGAGGGCAGAGAGTAAAACATATGGAAAGGCAGAAATAGACAGAATAAAAAAGTAATAAAAATTGAAAGAGAGAGAGAGAAATGTGTTTTTAGTATGTTTCTTTTATATAGCTGAGTCTAACCGCGCCGGCGTGTTCTCTGGAGTTTCCCAGGGATCCGTGTTAGGACCAACACTCTTCCTCATCTACACCAATGACATTTACACGGCTGTGGAACCAGGTATTACAACGAGGCTCTTTGCAGACGACTGCGTCATATAATCTCCTACTATCACAATACAGGACAGGTAAAGCTCGACAAATGGTGTGAAAAACACGGTATCCAAGTTAGTACAGAAAATAACTATGTGTGTTACAATTACCCATAGAAAGATATCACTCACTTTAATACACCCTCTCTGGGGCAGGACTTGAATACGTGAATAGCGTGAAGTACTTGGGGCCACAATAACGCAGTCTTTAAAGGGGGATGGTTCATACTGATCAGATTTCCGCACGAGCATTGAAGCAACTAAGCTTTTAGGGGCGAAGCTCCTTAAGGCGGCACCCGTTCGTCCCTCGTAGACGTAGTCGTAGTAGTCGTAGTGCGTAACCAGTCTACGCTTGAACCTCCAAGGTGGTGCCGGTGGGAGATTTTTCCTGTGCGTTATTGAACAATAAAAAATTCGCAGGCGTGCGCGTTAACTAAAAGCCGAATCCTTCTGTCTCTCATTTCCTATTAGCAGCCATTGGCTGTTCCAGTAGGAAAACGGTAGTAGAAGTAGAAGTGTAAGTGTTAGCTGAAAGCCGACTTCTTTCTGTCTCTCATTCCATTAGCAGCCATGTTTACCTCCAAGGTATTGCCTGGTGAGATTTCTCCTGTGCGTGATTAAAACAATAAACATTTTGTTCAAAACGCCGTTGATTGATGAAATAAACCAACGAAAGACGCCAGAGATGTTTTGTAAAAGCAAAACGAAAGAACGCCAGATGTTTCTAAAGCAAAACGAAAAGACGCCAGCTGCTTACGAAATACGCCAGATGTTTCTAAACAATGAAAATTCACAGCGTACATGTTAAAATTAAAGTGAGCTGCAAGTCGTCATAACTCATCGAACCTTTAGTATAAACGCGCCCGATCTCACGTCGGTGATGATGTACTGGGCAGAATTCACGGAAGATTGCACGGTTTACCGATGAACCTCCGCAGCTTCGCCCACTCATCATCATTCACTCCGTGGATATGCTGTGATTTTTTTAAAGTGTATACTGACTGGCACTTTCCCTCAGCTTAAACTAACAGCGTACAAAACGCTAATTAGACCCGTCCTAGAATACGTAGCAATAGTTCGGAACCCGCACCAAAAGAACATGACTGATGTATTAGAAAAACTTCGAAATAGGGCTCCTAGATTCGTTTATTCAAAGTATGCAAGGCAGGAGAGTGTTTCCGCGCTGCATTTGGAAGCACATGTCGCAACCGTCGCTAGCCGCTGACAGCTGGCTTGTCTGAAATTTCTTTTCCTGGTTTCGAACAACTCAGTAAATATAAATAATGACACACACCTAAAAGCACCGAACCGTCACTCCAGAAGAACAATGACAAATGCATACGCCCATTCTTGTCACGTTTGTCACAAGTTTAAGTATTCTTCTTGTTTCCGCAATTATAAGGTTGTGGAATGACCTGCCGAGTGACGTCCGTCAGTGCTCAATCACTTGATTCATTTTCGTCGCTGCTGGAATCTCATTTAGAGGCATCGCAATAGGTTCACTGGTATCGCTACGCAAATAAAAGGAAAAACAGTGTATCGCGCATGTACTTGCACATCATTACACTGGTTCAACAGTTTTCACCTGTGTGCATTTCATGTTATCTTGTTCCCAGGGCACAACCTTGTTATTGCTACATTCGTATCTGTCTTTACTATGTACGCTAGTCTGTTTCTTTTTCTTTTTTACACCCTTCAAATACTTATATGAATGGTTTCATCTATTGTTTTTTGTTTCTTTGCTGTCGTCGCTCTTATGGTTACCTTGTGCTGCGGATTTTCCATTTTTATTTTTGTGTGCCTTCTCTTGGATAGGCCTGAAAAGACCCACAGCACTTAATAGGTAACATAAATAAATAAATAAGCAATGAAAGTGGAAGCGAGAAAATGAGAGAGATAAAGGGAAGAAAGAAAAAAACAACATATAAGAGCGAAAAAGAGAAATACATAGAAAAAAGAGCAGATGAAAGAGACAAAGCAAAACAGAAAGAAAATAAAGAAAGGGAGGAAGACAGAAAGCGAAAAATAAACAGAAGCGAGGAACGCCGCCCAGTTCCGCTGTTCCATCAGGGCTTGGCCGCACTAGTGCGAAGGTGCGTTGTCTTTTCTTCAAAAATTTCCGTCTTTCTCTATCATTATTTCTCTCCCTCTCTCTCTGTACTGGTTCTATCGCCCATCGGAGTCATTGCATCTCACGCCAGACAAATTGGGGCACGTGCTCTGGGAGAGAAGCACAAGAGGAAGCCGATAAAAGAGGCCAAAGAGAGCGCGCGCCAGTTCGTGATGAAGAGAACTTTCTACGACACATGACAAACCTTGACGATAACAGCTTAGCTGTAAATATTAAAGTCAGTCGAACACCTGCACAATCTGTGTAAACAGCGGAGCTAGCAAACAAGAGCCACCACCTGGCGAACAGGGATTGAGATCTTTCGTCTTTCTTAATCTTCTTCTTTCTTTCATTCTTCATAATTTTTTTTCTGTATCTTCTTCTTTGTTCCTCTTTCTTTCATCTTTCTTTCTTTCCATATTCCTTTCAATATTTCTCTCTGTGCTCGTTTCCCACTCACTTCCCCCCACTCTTTCTTCTCCTTTCTACCCCTTGCTATATTATAATGTAAATGGTTATGCTATGGTTTACCGTCTCACCTCTACCTTTCCATCCTCCTTACCCTTACATTATTCTTCTGCCTTGTTTTTAAATGCTAAGCATTTCTTAGCGAACATTTCGTACTTTGAGCGTTTCTCTCTGTCCTCTTTCTTACCCCTATTTCCCCACCCCTATCTATCTATCTATCTATCTATCTATCTATCTATCTATCTATCTATCTATCTATCTATCTATCTATCTATCTATCTATCTATCTATCTATCTATCTATCTATCTATCTATCTATCTATCTATCTATCTATCTATCTATCTATCTATCTATCTATCTAGCCGCCTACGTCTGGGTGCTCTCATGATCGCCTTCTTAAATTGGTGTAGATCAAAATTGCCATGAAAGGGTGAGATGATGCAACAAATATGGCTGTCGGGTCATGACATGAATAACATGAAAATCCTGTTGGATACATCGTCATACACTTTCCTCCAGACACGTGTGGCACATACCCGTTTACCACGGGCCGAAGTGTACGGTTATTCCCCACAGGTGATTGACAGTTTATATTTACCCAGGAACGGCGAGATCAGGCATTGGTAATTTAAATGCGAGAGCGTTAAGAAAAAAGTCACAGTTTCGCCGCAAGGGCGAAGCAATGAATGCGATAGCAAGAAAAGCAGCCGGTGACGGACGCGCTGCTACGTTGAGGAAACATCTACCCCCCGGCAGTAACTACCGCGCGAGCAGACAGAGGTAAGGCAAGGTTCTCCCTGCTCAAATATTAGAAGAAGCGAGCAAGCTGGCCGACGACTTTTAAATGCGCCCGTTGCCCTCCTCGCGCCATCTCGCCGGAAATGAAGAACCGCTTATAAGCGCCTGCCATCTCTAAGTCCTGCCAGCGGTAAAGGGTGTGTATATAACGCTCGCCGATAGCTACCTGAAGGACCTGCGTTTTGTGGCGTAGTGGTTTGTGGCGTAGTGGTTTTCTGGCGTTGTGGCGTAGTGGAATCAAACCAGCGAGGGGTCGCTGGTTTGATTCCGCGCTTCGGAAGAATTTTTCTGAATTATTTTCCTTGGGACTTTTATATATATGTACATACTTATACGTATACGGTGCATGATGGCGGCGGCGGCAAAAACCAGCCGACACTGTCCATATAATTGCTATCGCAATAAAACCGACATTGGCAGCGTTGACCCGACTAATGGAAAAAATAAAAATTACGATCCCAGCAGGAATCGAACCCAAGCATTCTGCCTGGCAATCAGGTATTCTACTGTAAAACCACGCCAGGTCTGTAAACTGTTTTGCAAAAACAGCCTACGCAGGCGTTATGTCGGTGCAACGTCAATTGTGGCTGTGGTGCTGGCTACCTAAATTTACAAGAAAGCAATAAACACTACATATGTACTCCCACAGTAGAGGCGTCATGTCAGATTAACTTCTGTGGTTCCAGTGTTGGTTCCGTTGTTATAGCAGCCTATAAACACTACATTTGTATTTCTATAATTCAGCAAGCTATATTGAAGCATTGCGCGACCCCGGAGGAATATGTTAACGAAAGTTACGTATGATATTCACATGATTGTCCCATAAGGTGCACTTAGTTTCGATAATACTGACGTATGTACTCTAAGGTGAGGGCTGACGTAGAGTCGCACCATAAGTTACCTTTTAAATGCCAGTGCTGTCGACGTGGCTTGTTAGCCTACGACGTGCACACAGCTCCTACACTTACAAAAACAACGTCGATCCACCTCGTAACGCTTTGCTGAATGCCATAAAATACAGCATAGAAGTACTCGCTGACTGCTTCGCATGACACCGAATTCCACAACGCGTGGAAACTGCCGAATTTTTCCCCTTTCCTTCTTTCCTTCATCATCATTATCATCAGCCTGACTGCGCCCACTGCAGGGCAAAGGCCTCTCCCATGTTCCGCCAATCAAACCGGTCCTGTGCTTGCTGCCGCCACGTTATACCCGCAAATTTCTTAATGTTACCTGCCCACCTAACCTTCTGTCTCCCCCTCGCGCGTCTGCCCTCTCATAGAATCCAGTCAGTTACTCCTAATAACAAGCGGTTATTAGGAGTAACTCACCGATCCTTCCGGATTTCGACTAAGATGTCCCTTACAACCGTTTGTTGCCTGACGCACTCTGCTCTGTTCTTGTCCCTTAATGCTACACCTCTCATTTTTCTTTCCAATGCTCCCTACGTCGTCTTCAGTTTAAGCTGAACCCTCTCTGTAAGCCTGCAGGCTTCTGCTCCGTAGGTAAGTACCGCTAAGATGCAGCTGTTATATACTTCCTCGTCCTCTTGAGTGATAGTTGTAAACTAGCACTCATGATTTGAGAATGGTTGCCGAATGTGCTCTATCCCATCCTTATTCTCCTGTTATTTAGGTATCATGGTTCGGTTCCACCGTTACTACCTGTCCTAAGTAGACGTATTCCTTTACAGAGTCCATTACCTCACTACCAATAGCAAAGCGCTCTTCCGAGACTGTTGCACATTACTTCAATTTTCTACCTATTCATTTTCAGAGCCACCGTTCTGCTTTCCCTGTCCAGTTCTGTAATGATGAGTTGCAGTTTGTTGATTGAGTTACTCATCAATGCAATGTCATCAACGAATCGCAGGTTACTAAGTTACTCTCCATTACATCGTATCCCTAACTCTTCCAGATCTAGGGCGCTGAAAACCTCCAGCAAGCACGCGGTGAAAAGGATTGGGCAGATCACGTCTCCCTGCCTTACAGCCTTCTTTATTTGGAGTTTGTCACTTTATTTATTGCGGCCTCTGATGACAATGGTGGTGTCTTTCCTTATCTCTTTCTACATCTCTCCTTTCCCTGCTGCTAACCGTAACGTAATTCCCCTCCCGCTCACTTATCTTTCCTACCTCTTGCTATGCTATATTGTACATGGCTATGCTATGCTTTACCTTCTCATCTCCTCCTTTCCCCCTGCCTCATCCTAACATGAGTCCTTCTCTCCCTCTCCTCTCTTTTCCACTCGTTAATAAACTGTTCTATACAAGGCTGTCCCGTGTTTTACCCTCTATACTTCTCCTTCCTTTCCTCCTAATCCTCACTTTACTCGCTTCCTCACACTCCCTTTCCTTTCTCACACCTTGCTATACTCTATATAGGCCCACTATTCATGGCTATGCTATGCAATGCGCTGATTGGCACGTACCCGATTTCTGTGCAGCCTTCTTCGGGGACTGCTCCGCCACTGAAATTGAAGTAAATATGGCGCTTACAAGAACGCGGCAATGTGCCTTTGCACATACTTCTGCTGCCACTTCGCACCTGTGGCGTCACTGTACTTACCCGGACAGAAGGGAACATGACATTAATTAATACTGACAACTACCTTCGAAAGAATTCAAACACTAACGAAACAAATGTTCATGCAATTGTTTATATTCATATATCATGTGTATTTCCCTGGAGCGTTCTCTTTTTTTCCTGACTGATCTCGCATTGAGCCTTCCATGTGACAAATGCGACTACGGGGAACATGCGTGCTCATAGACACATGATGCTTAATCCACACGCGTGAGTTCAGCCGCACGAGTTTCCAAAATTACACAAAAACCTTGCATTAAACTGTTAATGAGGAATGTCCGTGTCATTCCACAAATTCATTAAATCACTCCCTCGCGTCTTCTCCTCGATCCTGCTTTGTAGTCTCTTGACCTGATCTTCCGAAAAGTGGTTCCTCCAATCTCCGACGATGCCCTTCCGAACAAAATCGCCAGACGTGGGCTTTTCACAGGTTTCAGGTCCTGCTGATTCTTTCAAAAGCCCGAGCCACTTGGGCACCTTTCCATCCAGGCGAGCCTCCAGTTCGTTGAGCGAAGTTTTCAAGGATTCGTTCACGCATTTTTTCATACTTTCGACGCTAATGTTCTTCAGCACCTTCTCTAACCGGCTGTTGTCATTCCGCAGCTTCTGGCCGTACTTTTGTCCGATGAAGTCGGCAATCTTCAAAACCGAGGTCCTGACATCCTTCTTCAGCTGCTCGTAGGTCACAAACAAAACGTTCGAATCGCCTCGGTGCTCATACCAGGATAGCAAATGGTCGAAGTAATCACCGAAGTCGACCTTGCCTTCCAGAAACATTTCGAAGAACTGATCAAACGTGCCGTCTTGAAACTTGTAATCGGGCATGTCTCTGGTGTGGTAGAAGTACGAGACGCAGCAGTCGTACGGGTTTCTCGTTACGTAAATGTACCTGGCGTCCTTCGAGTAAGGTTGTAACCGAAAGGGCATGTGTGTCTTGATGGGACCTGGTTTCTTCATGTCTTCGACAGATTCGGCTCCTTGCATTTCGAGAAAAGGCATCTCCATACAGCCGAGCAGTAAGTTTTTAGGAGGCGGGTGATCGTTTATGATGTTGTAGACAATTTGTTGCATCCATGTTGTGCCACACTTTGGGTAGCTAACGATGAATAGGTCCCCCAGTTGCGCCTTGTAGCGCAGTGCTGAACGGACGCATTCCACCGGAAAGGCCTTGCTGAGGTAGAAGCCGTCTACTTCATGGTACTGCTCGTAGAATCGCGTCTTCCACTCCATATCCAGTGCCTGAGCTGCAGGTAGAAACAAGAAAATTACACCAAATGAGTATTTGGTAACAATGCGAAAATATCTACAACAATGTCGTGTTAACTTCTTGAACTTAAGCACACCAGCAAGAGCACCGCCTTTAGTGTCGATGTTAAATACTTGTTTTATTGATCACCGTATAACTTTTCGTTGCAACACTAAAAAAATATTACTGACCTGAATTATGAAGTTAGGTTTATATAAAAATGCGGCAATTTCGTAAGAAGTTTTCTTGAACCTCTCGGCTTTTACTTTGAACCTACCTGTATTTCTTGGCAAGCTCACTTGTTTACTAAGTCCTCGGGTGTTTGCATAGGCTCCAGAACAGCCCCGATCAGGGGCGGATTATCCAGGGTTCAAAGGGTTCAAATGAACCAGGCCCTTCGGTTTTAGGGGACCCCCCAAGGGCCAGAAAAAATGGCCGACTTTGTTGTTTTGTTCAAAAAAGTTTAACCCTCCTGCTGGATTCCCCTGATAGAAACAGATTATCTATTCCAATAATCAATATACCTGCTTCTAAGAGGTTGTTCGTTGCATGACGTCCATAATCTTGAAGTCAGCTCACAGGTCTGCAGTCCGTGGTAAAAGCCTTTTACTCGCCTAAGACCATGCATCGTGTAGAGGGAAAGAGCTGATCCAGCGGATGGACACATAGAGCAGCCTGACGAGGATTTTAGCAGCTACGGTCCAACACACAATGCGAAGGAGCATAGAGAGTGGTTCCTGTTTGAAATATCGTATAATGCGCTGAATGAAAATAACCGGTAAGAAGCTGGCGCATAGGTATGCTAAAGTATGTTTTCATTATAGTGCAAACAACGCACCATGAAATATTTGTATGGTACGGAACTTCCTGATTATGCAAGGACTCCGAATGAGTAATAGTTTGATTCTTCGCTTCTGGCATTGCCGTTTTGTCTTAATTCCTGCTTAGTGGTTATATAGACAAACTTAAGAGACCATAACTTGGTAAAGGTTGAGCACAGGAAATATCTACAACATATATCCACTGTGTGGCCACCAGCAGACCGTCACCGCTCTTTCTTGAGCGTTGTGGTGGGGGTCTTTAATCAACCATCACTTATGAACTTCTTTTACGCAATGCATTGCATCGCACATGCAACCACGGGCGTCTCAGGTGAACATGATGCTTCTCAGAGCCGACCAGATGCGCACAGCTTGTTCGAGATCATATAGCAACGCTGCCGCGCTCAACGATACACAAGGCAGCACGGCTCTTATGACGCATTCTTTGGTTAAAGAACTTTCGTATGTGCACACGACCAGTGAAACCTTCATGCTCTGAAGCGTTCCCTGTTCTTTGTACTCGTCGTTGTCCTGTCACTGCAGAACAATCGGATCATCTCCTGACCTTAAAAGTAAGAGCTTCAAAATTTACATTTGTGCGAGTATTGGAAACAACTGCAAGAGCATTTTTATATTTGGGTACTTAGGCACTTTAAGATGGCTAACAGGCACAGTGTGCACGTTTGGTGCGAGAGCTGCAGAGCTTCTATTTTCGTTACTTTGCAAAGATTGAGGCACTACCAACATCTTCGCGAGACCCTTGGGAATATTAAATAATATTCAGTGGATTAGCATTTGAATACTTTTATTGCGAATATATTATTGCGCAATGACTAAGTGGGTGCGTTTGCTCTTGTGTTCATTCCGTCATTATCAACTAATTTTATGATTAAGCAAGTACGAGCTTTTCTTACTAAATTATTCAGAACGGCCGATTTCGCCAAGCTTCGACATTTGTGCTTTATTTTTGCCACCTTTGGAGAATGTCGGTCTCCATTCATTGGAATGAGCGAGCATCGCTGTAATATTCACCTGAACCAGAACACTTTAGAATGCAACCCGTTGCGAAGATATGTGAACCATAATGATATAGAGCAGCAGAAACCCAAGCTACGCGATAAACTCGTCAGTGAGTTTATCGCCAATGTCAGATTTCTTCGGTAGCGTTTCACTGTCTTCTTAAACAACCGTAATGTTACTCATAAATTTGTTTTGAGAGTATTCTTCATTGTCGCTCTTAGTAAAAATTAATTCTTGAAACGCATACGTTGAATAAGTTACCTATAGATCATAAACCTGGCTTGCAGGCTCTGCTACTGTACCATGCCACGGAAAAAGGAGTTCTCTGGTGCTCGAAAGCGCCGTTTGGCAACGGGGAAAAAAACACCTCAGCGACACTTTAGAAAAAAACGCCTAAGCTTTCTAGGTATTTTAGCAGTGACAAGAGCTCGGCCAGTAATCCGTCGACCAGTGAGACCAGTGAAGGTGACCCAGTAGACCGTGCGCTCAGCGAAACTGTTTGTTCCGAAGTAGGCGCAAGCGAGGCGCTCTCTTCAATGGCTTTAAAGTCAACAGCCTCAACGAGCATGGTCGGGGAACCAACTTCATCGCACACTGCGATGAAGCCCAGTTCTCCAGGGACGAGCAGCCCGACTGAGACAGATCAGCCCCTGCCTGATGAGCGTCCTTGCATGTCTATGGATCCCGCGGCCTGGTTTTCTCTGCGCGTAGCCACTGTCAACTTTTGGGTGGCACAAACCCAGGATGCCTGTGAAACTGCTAGAAACATGCAGGGTGATTACTCTCGCTTGAAGCGGTACTTTCAGCCAACTGACGTGGCACCGAAGGGCTACCACAGCCACTTCAAGCAAGAAATGTTCTATGCTCACCGCACCAACGGCGAAGCAGTCATGCGCGAATGGCTGCTGTACAGCCCTTCCAGAGGATCTGTATATTGCTTTCCCTGTACTCTGATGTCAGCAAGAAAGGACCAATTTTCGGAACCAGATGGGTTCAGTTCATGAAACAAGGCATATGCAAAGTTAACGACACACGAGGAAAGTGAGTGTCATAGACAATGCGTGCTTGACCTGTGCAAGCGACGTTCTCTCAGAACGTCGCTCATTCGATACTTTGAAGAGCACTGCTCGGAACGGTCAACTTACTGGAGATATGTTCTTCACCGCGTAGTTGCAGTGGTAATGTTCCTTGCAGAACGAGGGCTCTCTCCCAGAGGATCCAATGATTTACTCGGGTCTCCTCAAAATGGCAACTTCCTTGGGTGTCTTGAACTGGTCTCCAAGTTTGATCCTTTTCTTGCCGCCCATATAAAGCACTTTGGGAGCATTGGACGTGGCAAAACATCCTACCTCTCCGCAACCATTGTGAAAGATCACCTGCGCTGTTGCGAGTGCCAAGTACTTTTCTCTTTCAGTTGATTCTACACCTGATTCGAGTCACAGGGATCATCTTACAGTGGTCATTCGCTACGTTGCTAACGATGGGCCTGAAGAACACTTTCTCGGACTTTTGCCCATAACGAGTCACAAAGGGAAGATCTCGCAAAGACAACGCTCGACCTCTTAGAAAACATTGAAGTTAGCTTCCAAGACGGTCGTGGCCAGTCATACGACAACGCGAGCAACATGGCTGGAAAATACTCTGGCATGCAGGCTCATTTGAAGAAAATCAATCCGCAAGCAAATTTCATCCCTTGTGCTGCTCACTCGCTTAATCTGGTCGGGGCGCATGCAGTAGGTTCTTGTGGGCAAGCCGTTAGTTTTTTCGGGATTGTACAACGTATATACGCTTTCATTGCCGCGTCCACTCATCGCTGGACTGTACTCCAGGCTCATTTGAAACAAAACGCCACAGCGGTAATCCCAAAGCGAATCTCGGACACGCTGTGGTCAGCGCGAGCGAATGTAATGAGGGCTCTTGTGGCAGGTTCTAAGAAAATCAAAGCTGCCTTGGATGAACTATCCGAAGATCCTCAAAAACGAGCAGAAACGAAGCCCGAGGTAAACTCTTTGCTCAAGACAATGTCAACATTGCAAACCGCGCTGATGGCCTACTTTTAAAATTGAGTTTTGCAGCGCTTCAACGCCACCAGCGAGGCACTTCAGAGTCCCACACTTTCATTGAATGCTGCCGTCAGCCTGATGAAATCATTGTGTGATTATGTATCCGGCTTAAGAGAGAGGCTTGACGAAATTGAAAAGCTTGCGAAGGAAGCAATAACGTCGAAGTCTGGGTTATTTGGTACATGACGCTGAGGCAAAAAGGAAGCTTCCGACAACGCTTCGTGCAAAACAAGCTCGCAGAGAAAGCGACAGCAATCTACACGGTACGACAGCACTGCAGGCACAAGCACGCCAAAGCCACAAGATCCTTCCGCAAAATTCCGCTGTGAAACCTTCTTTGTCATGATTGACAATCTCGTACACGCTCTCACATCCCGCTTAAATAGTTACACCGAGGTCTGCTCGCCGTTTGCTGTTATTACAGACTGGAACTGTTTTTCACTAGCGCAGAGACGCCTGCAGGCAATGGACCCCGTGAAAAAGTACCCTTCTAATCTGGCTAACACATTTCCCGATGAGATTGAACAGTCCATTTCATATGCGAGCAACGAAGGTTGTTCTTCTGTGGCAGACATGCTGAAACTTCTAATTGCGTAGGACCGTAGGAGAGGAGAAACATCTGGCGTCCTTCGTTAAGCAGCTGGCGTCTTTTCGTTTTGCTTTAGAAACATCTGGCGTCTTTTCGTTTTGCCTTTAGAAAACATCTGGCGTCTTTCGTTGGTTTATTTCATCAATCAACGGCGTTTTGAACAAAATTTTTATTGTTTAATCACGCACAGGAGAAATCTCACCAGGCACTACCTTGGAGGTAAACAATGGCTGCTAATGGGAATGAGAGACAGAAGAAGTCGGCTTTTAGCTAACACTTACAGTTCTACTTCTACTAACGTTTCCTACCGCAACGTGCCAATGGCTGCTAATGGGGAATGAGAGACAGAAGAATTCGGCTCTTAGGTAACGCGCACGCTGCGAATTTTCTATTGTTCAACAACGCACAGGAGAAATCTCCCACCGGCACCACCTTGGAGGTCAAGATCTGGTACTAGCGTTAAGACTGGTTACGCACTACGACGGGGACGAACGGCTGCCGCTTTAAGGAGCTTCGCCCCTAAAAGGCCCACCTGTCAACTTCGACAGTGCTCGCACGCAGGCAACCAAAGCGTGGGCTACCGAATCAGTGAAGCTGAAGCAGATAGAGGAAACTATTTTTCACAAAGGCGCTCCCTGATTTTCGAGGAAAGATGTCCTCTCTTGAAATAAGGGTAAACAACGCTATAGGTTAAGACGAATGGAAGAAACACACACGCTGCTTGGACTGCACTTCAAAATGTCGTATGCATTCCTTCTTTTCGTTTTAACTTGTCGCATAGTTTAGTCTTCTTTAAGTATGATACAACGAACCAGACAAATCTTAATGCTGTCCATGTGTCTTCGTCTCCTGATATAGTTAGTTATTACGATGACAATCTGTCCACGTGCTCCGCAAGAAAGAAAACGCCCAGGTGATATTAAACACTCCGGAGAGGCTTAAGCCCGAACCATATAGAGCGTTTTTGCCGGCGTTTCCTGGCGTTGCGTCCCTCGGCGTCGTCGCATCAACGTCGTCAGAGAGGGCGGCAAACCATATGAGGGGCGTTGAGGCCAACGTCAGCTCAGCGTCGCTCAGTGTGACCAGAGGGAATGAACCTGACACCTCGTAAAGCAGTGTACAGTTTCCGTCAATGGACCAACAAGATATATTCCTGATTATAGCTTTTATGTCTCATTAGCAGTTCTGTGGTGCAGAAAACGAGTCACAGTGACACAACGCCACCGAAAAGTCTTTTTTTTTATTTGACTTGTAGCGCCAGCTATTGGCATTAAGAAGAAGCACAAACTTGTAATATATGGCCTCTGAGCTTGAAGCTGCCGTACATCTTTGAGGCCACGTATTCGGCCAATACACTCATTCCTGCTAAGCCTACCGATGAACTTGAGTACGGCACTCGGAAAGACTTCAAAGATATCACGATCACTTTGCTGTCGAAGCTTCTAGGGAACAAGCTAAGTCAAATACAAGCATCAGTTGAGAACTTAAGGGCCACACAGTGCACGGCGACGACTTATTAGATCCGAGGCGGGCGGCAGCCATTTTGGCAGCAGCGACGACGCTGTTACGTAGCGGAAGTCGCTGCCAGCCGCACGCTGATTGGTTCTGCGTCTATCGAACTGCATCCGGCGTCGACGCTGCTGCCCGTGATGTCTGGACCGTCCAGAAGTGGACGTTTCGGCCACCGTCACCGGTAGCGTCGACGTCGAGGGACGCCGGCGTACGAAACGCCGGGAAAACGCCGGCAAAAACGCTCTATATGGTTCGGCCTTTAGAATAGATACGGCTTGTGTTCTTTGCAGCTAAATCTAAAAAGCGTCAAGTCTCAAGCATGACTAGATGACAAAGCGGGAAAGAAAAGGGGTAGGACGAGGGAGGAGGGTCCCCCCCCCTTATTTTTTTGAACCGGGCCCTCCGCACTGTTAATCCGGCCCTGGCCCCGATCCTGAGTAATATATGTTAAACAAGGTTGCCTGCGATCTTAAGTGCCATTTTGAGGGTTGGTGGACAAGGATATTTTGGTACTTTGCAAATTACTTAGTTTTTGTTGACAGCGCTCATCATAGGCATGTTATGGTGAACATACTTAAAGCATTTTACGAAAGAAACCATGAACCTTAGTACCCGCGCGAGGTACCCAGTGAAAGCAAACTACAGCTTCTTGATCTAACTTTGAAATTGGAATCAGCACATGTGTGCTGGATGTATGCGCCACGTTCTGTTAAGCCACTGGTAAATTTCAGATTGGCGCATTCTACGATAGTAAAGAACAACATTGCAACAGCATGTACGCAATAAATTCTAAATTCTAAACGGGATTTCTAAATTCTGTTGCCATGCAGTAGAAGACAGCAGTTTTGAGCAGGTCGGTCACCTATAAGGACTGCCGGTTTTCCTACTTCATTTCTTGTGTGTGCCTCGAAGCGATTGCAAAGGAAAGTAAAAAGCAAATGGCCCCCCTCAATGAACCATCTAACGCATAGAGTGGGTGCAACAAATAGCCCTATGTGCGTTGGATTTTGCACAGGCTGCAAAAAGTAGCAGGATAGTTTGGTGTGGACGTTGTTTTTTTTTTAGTTGGCAAAAAATTAGTATTTTTTGTGGAGCAGTTGATAGACGAGCAAGAAAATATGTGGGAACAAATGACACTGCTTGCTGAATAATTATACTCCCTGTAGTTCTCGGGTGGTACATAGTATTCCTTGTTCGTGCGCCAGCGTGTACATCAGCCAGACCTGGTTCATTAACATGAGAATAAGAGAGCATGCTAATTGATTGACGGCAGGAACGTGGTCCAATCTTACAAGCCACTGCAGATAGTGCGGATGCGCGCCTTTACTCACGGGAGCCACCATCATGATGCAGCATTTTTTATTGACATGGTGTAAGCAGATACTGGCGCAGAAATAAGGCGCCGGCTATTCCTTAGCTCTCAGAGGTGTCGAACATGGAGCATACAGGGCCCAAAGTTTCCTAACATAACATATCCACAGCACATAGAATATACAACTTGAAGAACATCATGATACTATAACTCAAAAATGCAACGAATAATGTCCCCTTAATGAAATTCTGGAGCCATACATCATGTAGATGAATTATTACGTAAAGACATAGCATAACAGTCGAGACAACATAGTCAACAATCACATATAAGTAATAGACGGCAATGTTAAAGTAAAACGTTCCATAACATAACCTTCAAGACGAAAATAGTCCACAGTCACATAAATATGCATTGTGACGTTAAAGCAAAACAAAACTTAGGTGGGTTAGTAACGACCAAGAACGCTACTAGCTTCAAAAAAATTTTTGAATGCTTTTAACGCGCACTTCTGCAAACGTCTTGTTGGCGGCGGTCCCAAAACTTTCCTTAAAATGAATGGTCTGCGGTATAATGCCAATAACGCTGATTTAAGTCGGCGTCTTGGTGTGTCCTGGTGTGGACATGATTATAAAAGGAGGTGATGTCTGTCTTCGTCTACAAGTCCATGATCACATTTAGGAGCTTCAAAGCGGCCAATGCTGTGCAAAAAATACCCGCTGTAGGCAGTGCCTACCCTTAATCAGTGAATAAGGGTTTGTAAACTTTTTTCTAAAGGATAACTAAATTTAAAATTTAATGAGTGGACCTATACGATATTAATCAGAGCTTTCAGAAGTATTGTCAAACCACATATTTTTACACATATTCAACGATCTTGCCCTTAAAATGTGGCGCAATTGATTTCATGAACAAATGGCAATATAGATAACCCACACTCTTAAAAAAAGTTGTAGTACTTACTAACTTCGGTTTACCAACTACTTGTCACATATGTTACTACCCAGTTAGTAAGTACGGTTAGTAACGGAGAGCTTAGTAACCGTTACTACCCTCGCCGTTACAAACGCACTTAGTAGCGGTTACTACCGTTCTCGTTGCGAACTAGTAAAATAGGTAGTAACGGTTACTACCCAAAAAAATCACAGCATATCCAAGGGGTGAATGATGATGAGTGGGTCGATGCTCCGGAGGGAATCATCGGTAAACCGTAAAACTCTTCCGTAAAAGTCGCCCAGCACATCATATAGAGTGTGAAACACCGTGTATATATTAAACATCAAACTTTTATTGTACTCTTCTTTTACGTGGTCCTTAATTATCACCGCTTCGTGATCGGTGAAATGCAGGGAAAGTGTCCGCTCCCGAGCGAAAGAGAAATCGCGCCACGAGCGACCGCGTTCTCCGCTCGCCCTGTGCGAATTAACTGCAAGGCTAGAGGGAAGACACGAGGCGCGTAGCGTTCCGCTTCGCGTTCCATGACGCGAGGTCGGTAGCATGCCCAACGAAAGCCAACGGAACTCGATCGTGCAAGTGCTCCGGCTTCGCATCGCCTCATGGTCCCATTTAGCTAAACATCTTGCTCAAGGTGTGCTTTGCGTTTTTCGTAGAAATAATTTCCTTATCATGTACATTAAGACGAAATGTTGAAAGCTCACTAGAGTATATTGCCCGCAAAGTATGTCTTTTAGTGTGATTAATCAAGGAACACTACGATGTCTTGTAAATTATGATATCTAGTGAATTGCTCATCTAGTGAGCAATTCGTTAAACTAGAGCTGGCTACATACTACTACTACTACAGAGGAGGGAACGACCCACACCCTAAGGAGCTTCGCCCCTAAAAATTTGTAACCGTCATCCTTTCGCCTCACGAGTCTCTTGTTTTTATAACGGTCAAATTCCCGAGTATTAACGTTGCGATATATCATTAGGTAATTATGCACAGTATGTCATGAATCAGAACAACACACATACACACGACAAGGCTACGCGACACGTATAATTCATAAGCGCTTCCAGGAGTAATAGATATTCTAACACCACTTCTAACACACATATTTAACCAAAGTTTGTCATTAGGAATATTTCCACGTGACATGCAAATTGCTAAAGTGACAGCGATATTCAAAAAGGGGGATAAAAATGAAATGAGCAACTACAGGCCAATTTCCATATTACCAGTGTTCTCGAAAGGTTTCGAAAAAATAATTTTAGAGCGCTTGTCATCTTTCGTAGACTGCCATAATCTTATGCATCCGGCGCAATTTGGTTTCCGTAAGAAGAAGTCCACCGTGCTTGCCCTCCTTGTACAGAAAGAATTTATATTAGAGAAATTTGAATGTGAGGAAATGGTGCTGGGTATGTTCTTAGATTTTTCAAAGGCATTCGATCTTGTTAACCATAGCATTTTATTGAGAAAGTTGGAAACTTTTGGCATTAGAGGCATAGCCCATTCATTAATTTCATCATATTTGAAAAAAAAGAAGTCAATCAGTAATTGTTTGCGGAAGAAAGATCAGATGAAAAACCGGTCAGATGTGGTGTTCCCCAGGGAAGTACCCTAGGACAATTTTTATTTTTACTTTATATTAACGAAATTCCTACGTTCGATGATACAGCCAAATTCATTATATACGCGGATGACACCAGTCTATTTTTTTCAGGGAACTTAGAAAACACACCTAATTAATAAAGGTAATGAAGCGCTATCAAAAATAAGTTACTGGACGACTCAAAACCACATAAAAATTAACATTAGCAAAACTAAGGCAATATTGTTTCGACCGCGGAACAAGAATGTTCAACTAGCACCATTAACGTTAAATAATGCAGAAATTGAGTTCGTACCATCAATAAAAACTTTAGGCGTCTATTTCAACGAGCACATGACATGGGATGACCACATAAATTACCTAATTAGCAAACTATCTAGTACAATAGGTGTGATGCGCCGTGTCTCTTTTGAATGCCTTATAAGCATCAACATGTTCTTATATAATGCTTTGTTCGTACCAATACCTAATTATGTATTGCTAGTTTGGGGTACTACAACAAAAGAAAACATTGACAAGCTCGCAGTTTTACAAAAACGCGTGATTCGATCAGCATGCAAGGTTTCATACCTCTCACACACCAGTGACCTCTTTATAAAACACAACATTGTCCCGGTAAAGTCAATGTTTAACTATAATCTATGTAGGCAGTATAAATCTAGCTTAATGAAAAAAACTAGTACACTACAAACGCTAGCAGGATTACAGACTACCCTACTAAAGTATAATATACGCAAACCTGAAGAATGGCAAATTAAGAAATGTCGCACTAACTATGGTCAACAAATGATTCGGTTCACGCTCCCAGCTTTATTAAATAGAATCAGTAAAGAGCAGCTTTTTAACATTCGGGAAACAAGACTTAAAGAACTACGGAGAATTTTCACCACTATATGCTTATCATAAATATGCCTCATAAATAACGCCGTCTTTTTCTTTTTCGTATTTCGCTGTTTCTGAAAAGAAGAAATTCATTTTTTATTATGTTTTCTTTATTATGTCTATAAAAGCACGTTACTTTTTTTTGCATGAAGGATAGTCTTGTACAATATATTATGTGTACATATTTTCTTTTTGCATGAAGGATATTCATGTACAATATATTATGTGTACATTTCATTTTCCTGTTCTTTTTTTTTTCGTTCGTTACCACATTTTACGCTGTAGCACGTGTAGGGTGGCCAGGACACCCTCAAGATGATTGTATCAGCTTTTTTCCCCTGGTCTCCCACAACATTGTGTTGTGAACAAATAAATAAAATAAATAAATAAATAAATATAGCCCTACCTCTGTGGTACGAAGCTGATGCCGGTTAGCTGCTAGGCTTTAGGATAACTAGTTTAAGTTATGCGCCTATATTTATATAGCGTACAATTTTATTAGGTGCGCGAGGTAAAGTAGCGTAGGACTTTTAATCGAGTACATTAAGACAATCAATATGTTATGTCTATTTTGCGTAATATCGTCTCAACCTGGCCTAACGTACAAGACCCAGGACGGTGTGCTAAGCTTACTAGTATCAACTCAACGAACTTGGATGGATCCCCGTGCTAGTGAATAGGTTGTAAAAAGCTCGTAATAATAACTTATTAGATTCGTTTAACTAGTTAGTTTCACAGGTGCATGGCAAAAAGTTAGTAACGGTACGCAAGAGGTAGTAACCATTGCAACTTTTAATTGTCTGATAACGTAGGTAGTAAAAAGGTGGCAAAGGGTAGTAAAGTCGAAGAAAGCTAGTAACAGCTGCTGTTACTATTTGCTCGTGGTTACAAGCTTTTTTCTAACTTTTTTTTAAGAGCGCAGGCATACCATATCATTAAGAATGATAACTGTATAAGCCCAATCTGCGCTTTCGCTCTCTGAACAAGATATTGTAGTCATGGATGGCTCTTACGCAAATGTTTTATGTGTGATGAAACCATGTGATTCTCTGTAGATATTTTTGCACTTTCAATAAACCTTCAGTTGCTAGACCAGCGCTCGTCCTATGTTCTATTTCGTGTGTTGTCTTATTGTGCGCTGCCCAAGAATGGCTATCTTCCAACTCACCCGTATTACGGTTATCCGCCTCGTGCATCGGTATGGTGGCGCCACCGCTCGGCTCCCCTGGTGACTAGCGAGGAGAAAGGAAGATGTGCCCTCTCCCAATGCCCCATAGGATCCCATGCATTTTGATTGAAGTTTGCAATTCTGTTGCGCAGAAACAAACTAGCGCCATCTGTTGACAACACACCACACCGACGATGGAACACCTCTTCTTGCTTCCACCGCTCTGCAATGTCGTTAGTTAACCTCTCTCTGCTTTTTTATATTGTTTTTTCGTTAGCGTAGCAGCGCGCAGGGCTGTTCGCGGAGCGCTCAGAGGCTCAGACGAGCCGACGAGCTGCGAGTGCAGCGTTGCGCTGGTGGGACCCTTGCTGTGGTCGTGCATTGTCAATAGGTTTGGGCGTTTTTGCGGTTGTGTTTCAGTGCTCTCTAAATGTAGGACCGCGAGCCTTAATTCGTTTATTTTCGCGGTTAAACGCCGTTGCTTCTTCCGCCGCACGACGGAAATATCGTTGGCAGATAAGAAGGGTGCATCGCAGCGGAGCTCTTTGTTTCCCACGAAGTGCGCGCTGCATATGCGAGTCTCGCCCCGCACAGGCTGCCAAAGCTGCCTCTCCGGCCTAAAAGAAAGGAATACATTTGATCACATTACGAAATACATCGTATAAAAATAATCTACCAGAGAGCAACAAAGAGAACGGCCGCTTACCTTGTTCGTTGCACAGCCCTGATCCACTGTCCTCTTCTGTCATTTTCGTACTTCCTCCAGGGGAATCGGTAGAATATCACCTTTGGCAGCTTTCCTGCGGTGTTTTTATAGCTGTTGTGGCACTCTCCAACACAACAATACACAGAAGTGGCCTTTTTCGACCGTTTATCACTGCGGTCCGCCATGGTGATTAACCTAGTTTGCAGTGGTGAACCGGTCAACCGTCAGCCGGCGCCACCGGCACATCTGTGTTTTGCCACTTTTGCCGTAGATGGCGCCACCTGTCCGTTTCAAAGCAGCAGCGCACGAGGCGGATACTGTGGTACTGCTCTTTCGAGGAAATGTTATCCTGTGGGATGCCAGTAAGAATGAAGCAAGTGGCGGCAAGCGCCGCTGAAACAATGTACTCTGTGTCATTCCCACGCGTGGTACTGTCTGGTGCTTGGAAATTTTTAATGAGGAAGTGCACACGACAAAGCTACTGTACCGTTCATTAAGGAAATAACCGAGGAGTTATGCCACTAGGACACTTAAATTCCATAAGTAGCGCGCAACATCTAACACTCTAAGCCCTAAAGCGAAGCTAAGTACGGTATATACGTTCTTCAATTTTTGATACCGGCATGTAGAATTCGGAAGGTTATGAAATGTCGCCAGATGTGAAAGGTGTTTATCATATGGTGTTAACTTCCAATAAAATGGCGCATTTAAATCGATCGCAGTAATGTACCAACTCCAAACTTCCTGATTGTAACTCAAATTCTTTATTGTAACTCAAAATCGCGATTACAGTGGAACACCACGTGTGTCCCTGGGGTCGAAAAGTGGCAGCCACGATTTTCTTGTTCTGAAGTTGCATTTATAAAAGATATATCAGACATACGTTGTGAAGAAAGAACATCATTTCAAAAGCATAACGAAACAATGAAGAAAACAGTAGTACGAGAAAAAATATCAGCGTAGCACTAAGCTGCACATTTAGTGATTGATACAGTGCCTATAAGACCCTTGTACGCACAGAAGGAATGAGTAGCTGCCTCTTTGTCGTACCACGCAGCTTCATTCTCTACTAAGACGCGAGCTTTAGATGCCTCATCAAAAGCGGCGGCGTCAACATCAGTGATGAAAAAAATCATCATCACTTGATGACGCCACTCCATGTCGTCACCACACCGTCACAGATTGTCACAGTTTGTGACGGCGTCATGATTTCCCATAACGTGACGTCACATGATGACGACCGCTTGGTCAAAGGTGGGCCGATCACGGAGGCAGTGGTAGATCAGGTGAAGTGCGGAAACCTTGCAATGCTTGTGATCCTGGAGGCAGTGCGAAACCTCGTCAAGTGCAGAAAGCTTTCATATGAGGGCGCGGGAGGTTCATTACATTGAATGAGAGGAAGAAGAAGAAGAAGTTTCTCTCGCCTTGGCGTCATCCTAGGCGAGTGCATAAATGACCCTGTGAGCGTTTGCTGTTGAAGTTGTCATATAAGAATGTTTTTCTTCATAGACGCCGTCCATTGCTCAGTGAGGATTATGTGTTGCTGCACGGCGACATTGAACCACGAAAATGACAGATCGGAATCGAAACGATCGCCATCTGCGCATCGCAATATGGATTTTAGATGCCATTTGACTGATGTCTGTGGCACAATTCATTCAGATATGTTCGGACCTTAAAACAGCGACCATGGTTATTCGCGATCAATAAATTCACAGGACCGTCCCTCATCGCGATCACAATGGTCCTTATACAAAGTTGTCACACAGACGCACACGCAAGTGTGGTTCTCTGCTCAGGGGAGTGCTGCCCTCCCCTACCCCCCCCCCCCAACGAACACACGAGGTAATGCTACATTATGTGCTTTCGCAGTAGCCTTTCGTATACGAGAGAGTATTGGGATGTGATGTGTCGGCAATGATATCGGTAATTTACAGCAGTGTTGACTAGATCATCCTTTTGTAAAAGTCAGTAACTCATAGCATGGTGAACACTAAAAAGCAGAAAGGTTCTGCCTTCTAACGCAATGCGCGAATAAATGTATTGGCGACATCATCAGTATTTAATAATGAGTCTGACTAGTTGTTTATATGCTACCGTTGCGCCTGTATATTTATCCTAATGAAAAACAGCAGATATGGAGTACAAGGAAGGTATAGGGGACGGCAGGGACAAAATTCTCTTCCTTCATTCGTTCCTAACGAGGGTCTCGTTCCGGCAGACTTGATGCCTTCAGGTAGTATGCGAGGGCTTATTGGTCAGCTGTCCGTTCGTTAAAGGTTCGCATGCTACGCGAGGCAACCAGGCAAAAGGAAAGAGTGTTCCACACTCGCCGTCATGTCTCCGAGCGGCGCTGACGAACACTCCCAGATTTTCATGCCAATAACTACGCGATGAAATGCATGAGGGGATGACCGCCGCCACATCTCACTTGGTAAGAGCATCGGGCACGTAATCCGAAATTGGTAGCTTTGGTCCCTGCCGGCGGCAAGTTGTCTTTTCTTCATTCACTTTTCTTTCTTCACATAAACGTCACAATTACTACAATGCACGTAAATAATATAATTGACGTCCCATTTACTTGGCTCCATTATCTGCTAATTTTCTATGAGGCTGTGTCAAACAAACAAACGAGCCCTCAAGATTTGCTTCCTTCATACATGTATATTTATGTACTAAGTAGTGTTCTATTCAGCATGACTCTCCTTTCTTTAAGAAACACCAAGAGAAGTCCCACTAGTTTTTTTCTTACATTTACATCGTCGTGTTAAATCTAAAGCCCCTAGATTTTCCAAAGTCTAAAGTCCCTAGAAAATCTAGGAACTTTAGGTAAATCGATTCGAACTAATCGTACACCACCCAAAAGCAATGAGACCACCATGCGCGAAATTGAGTCCGTCCTTATCGAGTTCGCTTTGATGACACTATCTATCTATCTATCTATCTATCTATCTATCTATCTATCTATCTATCTATCTATCTATCTATCTATCTATCTATCTATCTATCTATCTATCTATCTATCTATCAGGGGGCGTAGCCAGAAATTTTTTTCGGGGGGGGGGGGTTCAACCATACTTTATGTATGTTCGTGCGTGCCTTTGTATGTGTGCGTGTATATATACACAAGCAAAACTGAAAAAATTCGGGGGGGGGGGGTTTGAACCCCCCCAATCCGCCCCTTTGCTACGCCCCTGCTACCTATCTATCTATCTATCTATCTACCTATCTATCTATCTATCTATCTATCTATCTATCTATCTATCTATCTATCTATCTATCTATCTATCTATCTATCTATCTATCTATCTATCTATCTATCTATCTATCTGTCTCTGTCTGTCTGTCTGTCTGTCTGTCTATCTATCTATCTATCTATCTATCTATCTATCTATCTATCTATCTATCTATCTATCTATCTATCTATCTATCTATCTATCTATCTATCTATCTATCTATCTATCTACGTCTCGGTGCTAAGTGCTCACCTCCGAAACTTAATTAAGGTAGGTCACCACCTCGAAAAATGCATTTTTTTTAAACATTCACTTGTTTAAATTTAAAGTGGTCAAGCTCCCTGTCTATTGCAGCATATTCAGCAAAAAAATTGTGTAGTCATCTTGAGCCACTCGAAAGTTATGACCATTTTTCTAACCCCTCCAAGACGCATGCGAAACCGAAACTGAATGTTTCTGATTCCACAACATCTGCCATCTCGTTATAAATGTCTCTTCTTAAATATATTACGTAATGCTAACTTGTTTAAGCATGTTTTGAAGCTTCTGGGGCCTGGCGTTTTCGATTTATTTAAAAATAATCACTGCGCGGCTGCGCACTCTATTGTGTAAGTGGCGCGCGTACGCCATTTCGAGCTCTTGGGCTTACTTCTGGCCTTTCAAGGAGAAAGGTATAGTACACCATGAAATATGGCGAAGTATGGGATCAGAAAGAAGCGTCAGCGCAAGTTAGGGAATCAATATACCGAGCTTGGGTCTCGCTGTGCATCTCGTCAGCTGAGACGCAAATGAGAGTCAGCTGGAGACGCAAAACGAGCTAGAAAAAAAATTCAAAGAGAGACGGTGCTGCTTCAAAGGAGGTCCTACGCTAGGAGCCTGGTGAATTTCAGACATATTGAATATTTATTTATTAAGTGGAGAAGTGGTTCAAATCTTTAGAGCCATTGTTTTCCTCAAAATATATGTTTTTGCATCCTTCAGTTACGCGAAGAGTGATAACTTTTCTTGTAATAAATAGTATCATCAAATCTTGCGTGCTATTTCTTTCAACTTGGGACTGTGATTTATTACAGAATGATTGAAAAGGAGTGGTAACTTTTTGTACTATAACCAACTGTGTGCAAAACAAACTTGCCAAATATCAGTTTTATTTGTCTTTTTATGATGACGCACCTTAGCTTAGAGTTGCGGTGATCGTGGAATGCACTGGATCTTGTCCTCGCTAAGTACCTGCCAAGTCGTGTTGGAATCGCAGGAACCATTTTCCAGTTATGACTATTGACGCAACAGACATATTTCGGCACGTTTTCATTTTTATAAATTTTATTTTTTACAATTTTCAGCAAGCTCAACATTTTAAAGCTTAAATTTACCTAAGCCCTACAAGCCAGAACCATAATTATGACTTTTGTACAAGAACTGTAAATTTTTTTTTCTCGGAGTTCGTGACCTACCTTAAGCTTCCAACAATGAAAAAAAAAATTGCGAACTACCTGATACCCTGAAACCTTAGCCTACACTTTCCTTCCATCTATACAAATATATTTGAACATCGGATGTACCCTTACATATGATATCTCCTGCCGGCGTTCGTTCCCTACGCAAAATCGTCGCGAAAATTGGGCTCGACCTTGCGTCTCCATAACACGAGTCGGCTTTGCTCCATATAATGTTTTTCACTTATCAACTTCCTTTTAAACACAAGCAGAAATAGTCCTCACTTCTTTACGCCTTATGGCAGTATCGGTGTAGACAAAGCACATGGTCTGTTTCCGAGGATAGCGGTAAACTCCCGCTAATGGCTTGCCTGTACCTGCCATGCATTCACCAAGTCATTTTTGTTCTTGCATAAGCTTTCATATTGTGAACCTCTACTGAAAACTAATCGTGATCTCACAACCCTGTGATCACAACCCTGTGATGTCACAACCCTGGAATAACAGAGAGAAACAGCTGAAAGGATAGCGTAAGTGCGCAGTCGAAATTACCTGAGCCAGCGTCTAGAACTTGCGTTTCTTTCCTGCCCTCACTGGGGAGCTTCTGGCACAAAGCGAACCGTCGCGTTCTAACCAAGCAATACTCAAGCAGGATCACACTGCGGCGCACAAGGCAGAGTGGCGACTGCAGTTGCCGCTGCCGATAAGAAAGCGTTATCGTAGAAGGTGCGCCTGAGCGCGATATACGAGCCTAATGCATGGATGTGGCTGATGGCTATATGCTCCCAGCTTGGTTATCAACGTTGCTTTGTATACAGAATGATAAGATCATACGTTTCTACCACTCTGCTCCAGTGTATGCTCTGAAAGTAGAGACAAATCCTCCTGTATTTGACACGTGGGATTGATTGAGAAGCCGGTCTAGAGAGAAAGTGTGGCAACCTTCATCTGTACACCATGGGGAGCTTATTTGTTTTGGAACGCATAAATCGGTTGTATGTGCTTGAGCGTGTACCCATGCTTCGTCGTTGCATTACGGCATCAATGGAGCGAACGGTGGAACAGCCTTCCACGAACGCGTTCGTCGTGATCGAGAAAGCGCGTGGCAGTGACGCTATGCGAAGATAGCTAGTTTTCAACTAGCACGAAGCATTAATGGTCTGCAGGAGAGACGCCCACGCCGAGCAATAGGGTAAGCACTCGGTTGCGCATGGAAGGTTCTTTGTGGGATTGCTTTACTAAGGCGAAAGCCTTAGGTGGCCCATCCAACGCTAAAAGGGATCGTCGACGTCGCCGGCCTCAACTCAAAGTGATGAAAAGATCATCACAATGCGATGACGTCCTCTTTTGACGTCATCACGACGTCACAAATGGTCATAATTTGTGACGTCACTATGACGCGACATAACAGGGCGGTACATGACGTCACCACACGACATCGTCTCTTGGTCAAAGGTGAGCCGATCCCGGAGGCACTGCAAAGCCACGTGGGGGGCAGCAAGCTTTCAAATGCGAAGCATTTCTTAGCGAACCTCTGGCACTTTGGGCATTTCTATCTACGTATCTATCTATCTATCTATCTAGCCGCCTACGTCTGGGTCCTCTCATGATCGCCTTCTTAACCTAGTGTGGACCAAAATTGGCATGGGAGGGTAAGAGGATTTGACAAATATGATTTTCCGGTCATGACGTGAATAATGTGAAAATCTTCTCGCGTACGTCATCAAACCCTTTCTACTAGACACGTGTGGCACATACCCGTTTGCCACGGGCCGCGGTGTACGGGTATGCGCCACAGGTGATTGACAGTTTATATCTACCCAGGAACGGCGAGAACAGACATTGGTAAATTAAATGCGAGAGCGTTAAGAAAAACCAACATCGGCAGCGTTGACTTGACGAATGGAAAGAATGAAAATTAGGATCCCAGCAGGAATCGAACCCAAGCATTCTGCGTGGCAATCAGGTATTCTACCACTGAGCCACGCCAGGTCTACGAACTGGTTTGGAAAAACAGCCTACGCAGGCGTAATATCGGTGCAACGTCACTAGTGGTTGTGGTGCTTTCTACCTAATTTTACAAGAAAGCAATGATCACTACATGATACTCCTACGATGTGTACTCCTACGATACAGGCGTCATATCAGAATAACGTCTGTGGTTCCAGTGTTGGCTACGCTTTTATAGCAGTCCAATAAACATCACATTTGTATTCCTATGATTCATCAAGCTATATTGAAGCATTGCTCGACCCCGGAGGAATACATTAACGAAAGTTACATATGATATCCACATCACCGCATCGTAAAGTGCACTTCGTCCGCCAGAATGACGCAGTGTCCTCCTCATTTCTTAGCTGGGCGCTGGCCTCATGCTGAGCGAGGATGATGCCAGATTGATTGACAGCCGCTTTGTAGACTAGGCAACGTAGGCCACATACGCCCAGGTAGTCTGCGAAATTGACAAGCGCCATCTACTGATGTTGGCTTACGTAGCACTATCCAGGCCTACCCGCCTCGACGGCCTATACCTCACAAACGCGAAGGGTGGCTTCAGGTTCCGACATGTCGCCGGCTTTAGCGACTCACAATTTGTCGACGAAATGACCGAGGCATCCACGAATTCCAACAGCTCTACTATACCGCATACATCACTACACATGGACCCCTCGTCACCGTGATCACGACCGGATCCTATAAAAAGTCATGACAGCTGCTGCTGCTCACTGGTCACGGTGATGATGACCTTGTTCAAGAACTGTCAAGAACTTCTTCCACACAAGCACACGGGTTCGTGAAACGTGCGTGCGTTCTCCATCAGAAGGGACATGTATAAGCACTACATATCAGCTTACCGCTTCGCTTCTGGCGTTGGTAATACCCAGGTTGCCGTTGGCAGCGTTACTCCACCGTAAACAACTTGTTATATAACACATATGCGGCTCTTCAACATATATGTGTGCGTATAAAATTTATACACATCTTTAGCGTCATTTTGTGACGTGTCGCTTTGTAAAAAAAATTACTCCACAGTCACCTTCCCGCCGTATGCTTCGTATAACATTGACTCCCACGGTGCGTGCGGGATCTGCCGAATTTTTTTCTTAGGCCCTTGTGACTTTTTTTGGAACACTGATCAGCGTTTAGGTGTCCGTATTATTACGCTTACATTTACAAACACTTTATTTACACCGCTACTGCAATAACGTTCTATACTTGTAACAAATATGAACACGCAACGTATGCGCGAAATACGAGGAGAAAATCTTGAACGCTGTTCGAAATGGAGAGGGAGGGAGAGAAACAACTTTTATTGAGAACGGCAAGTGTCACGAGATGGGAGATACGAATGAATGTTTCCGCAGAAGTGCTGAAATCAGTCAACAGCGATGGAAACCTTTCCTAATGAATAAGTTCTAACAGAAAATATCAAATATCAAACATGGGTTCTCCCGTCGGGTCCAAAACAAAAGAAGAACTCACAGTGGTATTAGTGCCAGTGAGCTTCCCTGTTCGAAGCTTGTAAATTCCAGTACTGATGGCACCATTCTGGGTTTGTTTTCTAACTTTTACTGGAGCAATACCTAACACTCTGCCACGACCTCTGCACTCGACTCGTAACAGAACAGGCCATCGTTTGCTGAAGGCAGCGCGACCCGGACTGAGGACTGAGAGACACGTACACAAACAAGCGCTAACTCAGTCCTCTCTCTCTCAGAACTCAGAACTCTCTCAGTCCTCAGTCCGGGTCGCGCGCGGCCCTCAGCAAACGATGCCTTCGGCAAACTACCAACTCGCCCAACTTGCTGTTTTGATTCAGAACAGGCCAGTTCCAATATAACATTTTATCTCATAATGTGATAGCCCGATAGGTCCTACTAGTTAGGCTACACTGCATCAATTGCTCAAGTACACGGGCGCCGAGATACACTAGTGATTCGCTGCGCGAGGGGAGACCGTGGTTTCTTGTCTGTGCTACAGGCTTCTTTTTGTCGCTGTATATGATTTCAAGGGGCCAAGAAATTCTTCGGCGGCTATTAGTGTCATCTTATCGCATTCCACGTGCGGAAGGACGTCAAAGGACGCGTGCACTAAAGACACATACGCCTGTAATCATCGGTGCTCCCTCCAGCTGACAAAAAAAATAAAATGCGATCACTTACATTCATTTCAGCAGTACAACATGAACACCACCCTGTCTACAACTACTGGGTTAGATAAGTCTTCATTTCTGCTTACATTGGGTCATAAATACTGTATAAAGCATAACCCGCGGCTGCATACAGTCACCTAATAATATATTTTTTTTCTTTCAGCATTGGCCTTACGACGATATAATTGTAGCTCAACAGTTCATAGCCTTACATTATATGGTACGTTTTATGTATGCCTGTTGAGTAATCAACACCTGTGCAGTCTTATATTTGAATAAATGAATAAACTTTATACCGGGCGAGGCGGGGGGGAGAGGGGAATAACCCCTGTCCCGTCCCGCTCTCCGTCGATGATGATGGCGTCAGGTGACGGCTTGAAGCCCTTGGACCCGGGCGGCATCTTCGGCTTGCAGGACGGCCCAAAGTTGGTCGGTCAGCTTGTCGCTGGTGAGTGCCGCCTCCCAGTGCCAGCGACGCCAACGCAGCCGATCCGCAGCAGTGACTACAGCCGCGGCGGCGGTCGGCCACTGCCCTCGGGCTGTGGTAGCAGTTCGTCCCTGCCTAACATGCGTCGCGAAGTGAGCGGCGGCAGCGACATTAGCTCTCACGGCACATTCCCAAAGCATGCCACTTTTTTGTAGGCAATATTTCCCATTTAAAAGAACTATGGTCCCTTACGGCGACAACCAGGCGTAAGGTTTGTTGTGCCACTCTAAGCTTACCACGCGAAAGTACGAGTAATGCAGACATCCGAGAAAAACATCGCGTAATGGCGCTGTGACGTGCAAGTTTGCAAAACACATGTTTAAAATTCACAGAACTTTTCATTTGTCAGGGCTCCTTTTCTATTGAATGGTCGCGATTGTTAATAGCATGTTCAACACACGATTGGCTTGAATTTCCTGTTGCAACACTCCTGGTTTGTGACCCGTCTCTTAATAGGGGCCGTGTATTTTGAAGCATTGAAGCGGCAAGCACATATGTATAAGGTATACATCGCACCCAAATATACAGGCGTGCGTTATTCAAGCGAAGTTTGCAGTGACTGACCTGTGTAGCCGGTGGTGTTCCATAAAAACCCACCTCGCCAACAGCTGGCGCGCGCCAAAGAAATAATGAATAAAATTTTCCTTCCCGGACAGGGATTTGAACCAGCATAGAGTTTACTAGTAGCGTTTGAGTGGGACGAATGAAGGGGTTGAAAGTGAGGCACCGGACATGGACAGAACAGAGGGCGCTCTGATCGAGGGGGTTATAAAGGGAGATAGGCTGTGTGCACGCCCACGGCACTTCGCAAATCGAGGAACGCTGGACTCCACGGTACCTGTGGGTGCGCCGCAAGGGACGCACATCGGCGTCCCTGCCATACATGGTACGCATCCCTCACGAACGATTAGCGAGAAGCGCATACCTCACAGCGCACACAACGCTACGCTCTCCACTTCGACGGTTGCGCCACCATAGCATTTTCCACATTCCGCGCCACACCCCCTTGCAGGCGTGGAACCGCTTGTTAGGACCACTCATAACGGTTCTAACCAGAGTCCTCCGATCCGTAGGCGAGTGCCTTGAACACTCTGCCACGCGCACATGCTTGTCTAATGTGAAGTGAACTGAAGCATACGAATGAGTTCTACGGATGGTGCAAAAAAAAACGACAACAAAAGAAAGCGAACAATTGGGAAGCAGTACACTTGCCGGTGGGCGCTTCACTGAAATATTGCGGGTTGACTGACCAAAAGCGATCTGCCGGACAAAGCGTTAGGTCGATATCAGGAATTGCACATTTCAGGAAAATTCCGACTTTGAGAAAATTGAATTCCAAACCAGCGTTTCCCGGATCGCGTGACGGTCCTTTCGTTGGACCGTTCTACAGGCTCACGAACGCTCGCAAGAACGTGAAAGACGTCATGCCGTTAAGGCGGAAAACAGCGCTCCGGGGACGGCTGCTACCTATATAGACTCCGTTGCATACATCAGGTGCAACGCTATTGAAGCTAGCGAGAGACTTCTTGGAGTAGTACGGTCACACCAAGATATAGTTCAGGAAATAGTGTCGGCCGTACGTCGATGAGTGTGTGCTCTATAAAAATTGCATGCTTTCTATCACGCAGAGAACTTTATCATTTCACTGTGTGTTAGGCCATCTAGCCTGCCTCACGCAAGATGCATGCGATGAAATTCCTGTTTACGTATGTTGGTAGCATTAGTCAGCTAGACAAACTTGAGTCGTATTTTGCATATACACAATGAAAGGCACTAGCAGCGCACGTCCCCATCCAAGGACCAGAAAGCTCAGTGTGATATGTACTGATTTTTATCCTGTTTTAACATTATATTAGTTTATTATTTTTTTCTCTCTTCTTGTCTTTCCATCCCCAATCCCCTTGGCCATGCAGAGTAGCCAGTCAGTGATTGCATACGCCGGCTAAATTATCTACCTTTCAAGAAAGACTTCTCTCGCTCTCTCTTTCATTCATTTTACCACCCGCAGTGTGATTTTCCCCCATGAGGATGAGTAATAAATGAAGATGCCTTGTGCCTTAGAAATAATGAAACGCTGTTATATGGTTTGAATTTGCCGTTCTGAATCGCTTAGCCCCTGTTTGTTTTCGCATTTTAAGGTTTCGTTTGCAATCCGTTGCAGCCTCTCCCGCGCTGCTCGGCTCGGATCAGCGTTTTCAACGACGAAAGCCAAGCGCGAGACGCACCGATTTACACCCTCTCCTGCCCAACTTCGTGCAGAGCTTCCACAGCGTTGCACCCGATGTATGAATAAACGGAAATAGACATTATAAAGAATGAAAAGTAAATAAAAAACAATAAAAAAAAGAAGAAAACACAAGAAAGAAAGAAAAAAACAAAAGAAAGGAAAGAAAGAAAGAAGAAAGAAAGAAAGAAAGAAAGAAAGAAAGAAAGAAAGAAAGAAAGAAGAAGGAAGAAAGAAAGAAAGAAAAGAAAGAAAGAAAGAAAGAAAGAGAAGAAAGAAGAAGAAAGAAAGAATAGAAAAGCATGTACGTAAGGCATGCCCACGCCATGCTTGGCTTACTCCCATTTCCCCGATTGAGGAAGGGCTCCTCAATATTTTTTCATCCCCATAAGCGTTTCGCTTAGGAAGCACACTTTATAATAAGATGACAGATTCGCATTCAGCTGTTTGAATAGAAGAGCTCTGACACAATAAATGCACGTTGATGGTATCGGAACGCACTTTGTTGTTTCAGCGTCGCAGTGTATCCGGATAGGGTATTAGTGTTTCGGACTTCTTCGGGCCACGAGCGGAAGAATTTGTGACTCTTTTTGACCTGATAAATAAAAAGGGCACGTGTTAATGCTGGCTAATGTACGCAAATGACACGAATCAATTCAAACGTAGACTAAACGCGTAAGTTAAGAAAAGTATGTAGTCACAATTCATACGTCTCATGCTTTAACACACGAGTCCGGAGGCCCTGCTATCAAGTTTCGTAGACTCATCGGAACTCATAGCTTTTACGTTCAGTGAAGAACAATATCGCAGAGGATAACTTGCCTCCGTTGTAACTTTTCTATTGTGCCCCTTGACACTTTTATATGATTCTCATCATGGATATAGAGTGTGTCCAGCTTCTAGCTCCTAAATGATTTCGGACTTTTGAATTTAAGTGTACGATTTGAGGATTATGTTATTTTTGTTAGTATTATTGCTACATCGAAGGCCAGGTGACGAGGTCAGCTTGACACTGTTTATTGGGACTTTAGCAATGCTTTTGACGTCGACAACGACTCGCGCATTATCGTTAAACTTATGCATTTTCCCGTTGATGATTCAGTTGTCAATATCCTACACAGGTATCTTTTCAGCAGACCATCGTATGTTACCATAAAGGGCCAAACTTGACCTTTGTACAAGGCAACAAGAGTCGCCCATCAATGGTAAGTATTGCACCCGCTCCTGTTTCTTTAATGTTTAACGACATTTCTTCCGTCATTAGGAATTCTCTAGATTTGATAGAAATTATAACGACGCTCGAGGCGCATTCTTGCTTTCAGCGCCACCATCGCCGTCATGTTCCGTATAAAGTCCAAATCGTTAACATCGCCCGCGCGTCGTATATTCTATATGACGCCCCATGCTTCCTAAAACATAAACTTCAGGTAGCGCCAAGCAATGTTAATCTTATGTGCCATTTTTCGTTAATGATGCTTAAGCTAGAATATGACAGTGCGGTATGGGATCCATACACTCAACTTAACACTAAATGTCTCGAGAGAATACAGAGGAAAGCAGTCCGATTAATTTTTAACAAATTCTCACGGGCTGCCTCTCCATCTGAAATATGAAAGCCAAATACATTCCCTCCATAGCGCGCGTCGAAAACATATCAGAATTGACTTACTTTCTCTGCTTCTAAACCGCAAACTTGCTATTGACCCATCTACATATCTTACACCATTAACCAGACCCACAAGGCTTCATCACGCTAATAATAATAATAATAATATCTGGTGTTTAACGTCCCAAAACCATTCGTCACGCTATATCCTTAACACCTTATTTCTGTAGAACTGACGCTTATAAGTATTCATATTTTCCACGCACAGTCTAAGATTAAAACGAAATGAGTCAGGCATCCTATTAGTATCTATTCCGTCTTCCGCATCGTCTCTCCTACCGCACTAAAATAGCATTGTCTCACCATTTCTGTTATCACATATTTTATTGTAGTGCTATCTTACCCTAAATAGTGAAAACGATTTTGTTATTGTTGTATATTTATATGTTGTACTTGTTCTTCTTACAGTGTTCACGAAATATAATGTGCTGCTGTTGTGTAGTTTCTTTATTGGAGTTTATGATGCCTGTTATTCACATTAATAAAGAAAAAAACAGTTTTCCGTGTGGCCTCTTTATTGCTATGTCTGTCACTCACAACCAGATCAAAATTTTACGTCACTTGTGCAATAATCATGTCATATTGCAACTGCCTACCAGCTTGCACCTAAGGGTCTTCGGTATGTAATAAATAAATAAATAAATAAATAAATAAATAAGTAAATAAATAAATAAATAAATAAATAAATAATAAATAAATAGCTTTCGAAGGCTGCAGACGTGTGTGGCTCAAGCCGAGATGAAACAAACTGGCCAGCTCCACCGAGCGAAGTATTATGAAGAGGTGCCGATGGTGGGACAGCGTCACTATGGCGGCAACTGAGACCTTTGATGAAAAGGGCGCGCTCGCGTGCGCTGGCTCGACTAAAAATGCGTAGACGCTTATACCTGTGTATTTGTTGGGCTCTCATCGATTACTTCGTATTCAAGCGACATACAGCTGAAGACCGCTTCGCTCACGGCAGCGGCCGTATTTCTTGCGTCAGTGTTCTGAAGAGTTGCGCCAGATGGAATCCTAAAGGAGTTGGCTGCTAGCCGTACTTCGTTTGCGAGTCCAATTTGTTGCAATTGTATGCATCGTTTGGTCCTTGCGGGGAAATGTGACTTCCTTCCGCATCATAAACAGGTTCCCGTAAGACCAAATAACAAACCGTTCGTACAGATAAGGCAAAAGAACACACATGGTCGACAGCTCACAAAAAATACAGGCTATCTTTATTTCCTTACGAAGAATGTTTTGCCTAACACACTTTGTAAAAACAGGATATTGATATTCATATTCAGCTCTTTGCATACGCGAATTCAAACACACTGCATTCACGGTGACGGTATCGGAACGCACTTTGCTGTTTCGGCATCACATTACAGCCCGTTGGCGCATTAAGCTCTTGGCGTTCTTCGTCCAACGAAGGGTAGGATGAAAGAATACTCGTTTTCGCCTAACAAAGAAAAATGGAAATGTTAATCCAGGGCATGCGCCACGAATCACATTATGAATATTCACTGAAAAGTGAGCTAAAAGGGAAAAATACCAAAACTGATATAGTCGTCGTTCATACGTCTAATGATTTAACGCATGGGGCCTGAGCCCGTGATACCTGGCTGCGCAGAACGCAGTCAAATTCATAGCTTTTTAAGTCATTGAAACACAGTATTGTCAAGGATAACTTTCTTATGTCATAACATTCTCCTCTTGCACCTTGGCACTTGTACTTAGTCCCCAACAATCCATGCTGCTTGCCCCAGTTGTTGCTCATAATTTATTGCCGACATCCGAATGCAT
>NW_023614428.1:0-40001 GCF_013339695.2 Rhipicephalus sanguineus
GAGAACGCAAGCGAAACGTTAGCCCAACACCAAGTCAAGAATACAATAGAGAACCCAACACTGAGCTCGACGCACCCATAACCTTTGCGGAGGTTTATGCAGCGGCGCAAAGCTTCAAAAGAAATACAGCGCCCGGATTGGATGGCATTACAAATGCCATGATACGGAACCTCAGCAATGAAGCATTACAAGCCATCACGGACCAGTTCAATCAGGACGTCTGGACACCGTGTGGGAAGATACCTGCATAATGGACACTGGCACAGGTTGTATTCATACCTAAACCAGGTAAACCGCGAAGCCTTGATCAGCTACGACCCATATTCATTAACGTCATGCGTTGGCAAGCTCTTCGAAAAAGTTATACTCACTCGCCTTGACCAATACACCGAAGAACGGGGGCTTCTACCAACATCTATGTACGGATTTAGGCGAGGAGTGTCTACCCTGGATATCTTTTTATTGCTCAAAGAGGAAGTGCTTAACCCAGCGCCAGGTAGTCTCAACAATCTACTCGTTGCACTCGACATCGAAAAAGCATTTGATAATATTGCGCACTCTACCATACTAGACGGTCTTGCCGCCATAGGATGTGGACAACGCATATTCAACTATGCCTCTGATTTTCTTGGAAATCGCAAGGCGCAGATTGGCATGGCTGGTACCAAATCATCACCATACGACCTCCCACTGAAAGGCACACCTCAGGGCTCCATCTTGTCTCCATTTTCATTCAATATCAGTCTACGGAAACTAGTCCTCCAGCTGGAGACTGTACTAAACCTGGGCTGTGCCTTTTACGCGGACGATATTACGCTATGGGCAACAAAGGGCTCTTATGGAGAACGACAAGATGTACTGCAAACCGCTATAGACATGATTCAAGGCTGCCTCACTGCAGCAGGCATGTCATGCGCACTTAACAAATCGGAATATTTGCAAATAAGACCCCCGCGAACTCAGTGCAACCGTGCACCCGCGCTGCAGCTGGAAATTGCCGGACAGATCATCAACAGGACCCCAGTAGCTCGAATACTAGGCATGCACGTGCAAGAAAACAACAGCGCAAAGACTGCAATAGGCAAACTCAAACATACCGTAAAGAGTATCGCATCCCTTATAGCTAGAATTGCGCGAAGTAACGATGGGATGACAGAGGCCGACACGGTACGCCTTGTACATGCCTTCGTTCTCAGCCGAGTCACGTTCGCTCTTCCCTTTCAGGCAACACGCAAGCCCGAAATAGAGCAGATTGACAGGCTCATCAGAATTGCATACAAAGCAGCACTGCGACTTCCGAACAGCAGAAGCACAGAAAAACTCATGGAACTCAGCATGCATAATACGTATGAAGAATTGGCAGCCGCCACGTTAATCGCACAGCGAGAACGACTCACCACAACGAACCAGGGAAGAAAACTGCTACAGAGGCTGGGATACCCTCTCACCCCTCAATATTGTGGCGATGAGACGGTCATTGTACCCAAGCAAATACGTGAACAAATCATCGTGGAACCAGTTCCAAAAAAGATGCACCCGCTCTACAACAAAAAGCGCCGTCAAGCGCGAGCCCGAAAACTCCTGCAGAGAAGTAGCGATCCAGACGCCTACTTTACCGACGCCAGTCATTATACCGCGCCGCCACAAGGCCCCAGAAAACAAGCATATGCATTGGCAGTGACTAACCAAAGCAAAGTCGTGGCCTGCGCGTCCCTACCCACCAGATCAAGTGCCACCGCAGAGGCAGCAGCCATAGCCTTGGCAATTAGAGAAGCCGAAAGAAGGGGGCGCCCAGCATATATTTTGACAGACTCGCAAGCTGCCTGTCGCTTATACCTTAGAGGCACACTTCCAAGATGCGTCACTGATATTTTGGGGCCCACGTTGATGGAGGCACATGGCGTCACTTGGTGCCCAGGGCATGACGGCCTGAGGGGGAACGAGGAGGCAAACTGCGTAGCTCGCGGACTTACTGGCCGAGACGCAGGACTCTCCTCCGGACATCTCACAGCGCACCATGAAGAACAAAGTGCAACAAGCAGGCAGATATTGGAAAACCAACGCCTTACAAGACGCGAGTACGCCCCTCCACATCCCAACTTAAGCAGCCAACAAGCCCGGGATTGGCGCCGCCTCCAAACGAACACATATCCCCACATATCAAAACTACACGCAATTTTTCCACAGGTATACACAACCGGGGTATGCCCCTGGTGTAGGGACCACACAGCCACACTTACACACATCACTTGCCAATGTACCGAGCGGCCAGCCAATGCAGTATCTAGGTTGGTGCGCTCACTACAAATACTCACAACGTGGTCTTGGGAGGCACGGCTTTCCGAGCTGGCACTGGGGAGCCAACTGGTGACCCTAGACCAGGCCCGGCGAGCCGCCGTGGCCAGTGGGGCTCTACAAGAGGGCTCCACCCGGGATTAGCCACGTACTCTAATTCTTCAATACAGTTTATTCTCTCTCTCTCTCCGGCGTAGGGGAAGGGTGGGTGCTTTGAAGAAGTGGCGGCTTTTGATGAATGCGCGCTCCGTCGAAGGTATCGGCGCCATGATTTGACGCTGGGTTTCGAATGTGGTGTAAGCGCTTACTTGTTGGAAACACGCTGGCTGTTCTTGGACGTGTTTCGCTGGCTTGGGGGGAGGGTGGGTGCTTTGAAGCGGAGGCCTTTGATGAATGCGCGCTCCGTCGAAGGTATCGGCGCCGTGATTTGACGCTGGATATTGAATGTGGTGTAAGCGCTTACTTGTTCGAAACACGCTGGCTGTTCTTGCACGCGTTTCGCTGGCGTGGGGGGAGCGTGGGTGCTTTGCAGAAGTGGCATCTTTTGAAGAATTTTCGCTCCGTTGGAGGTATCGGCGCCGTGATTTGACGCTGGCTCTTGAATGTGGTGCAAGCGCTTACTTGTTAGAAACAGGCTGGCTGTTCTTGCACGCGTTCTCTGGCGTGGGGGGAGGGTGGGTGCCTTGAAGAAGTGGCGGCTTTTGATGAATTTGCGGTCCCCCGAAGGTATCGGCGCCGTGATTTGGTGCTGTTTTTTGAATGTGACTACAGCGCTTACTTATGACTAGAGGGTATGTCTTTCTCGGCACCAAACTGGCCTTTTGTAGCGTTAGCTCCACTGACCTAGCCGAGCCAGTTTCGCGTGGCTCCTCAAGAGGCGTGCTGCGCATGCGAGGATCAGTGATGTCACGCACAGGAGCCGGCACCTGCCGTGCACTCCGCCGCCGCCGCAGGTCTGCGCTTTCCAGAGGAGTGATGTCGTAGCCGTTGGCATACGTATTGGTGCCGGCGCGCGCGCAGCTATTCGCTTTTGCTGTGCAGTCGCCGTCTGACACTGCGCTGGAGCCGCTTGATAGCGCCTCTGACTGGCGTTTGCCAGTGTGGTATAGCCATGGAGAAGGAGATCGCAAATGCTGCTCAACGGCGCAGAAGAGCGGAGAAGCTTAACTCATCGGATCGGAAGTAGTTGCCTGGCAAAATTAAATATACATGTGCCACATAATACGTATACCGTGTGTGTGTCATTGGAGCAGCAGTAAGCATGATAACCAAGTTAATCCTAGACAACCAGGAAAGCTAAGAATAATTAGCTGAACCTTTGCTAACGCTACGTTATCCTGGCATAGCCGTGCTAAGCCAATGCAACAATCTTTTTTTTCTATTCAGCACTTCTTCCTTCTTGCGCATTTCACGTGTGCTGCCAGTTGAGCCCCATTGACCTGATCGGCTTTTTGCTCATCAAATAAATCACTTATCACCGCCGTGTGCCTATTGACGTTGCTGCTTTTGGATACGCCAATCGGTAATCTGCCGTCTTTTTGCAAGTTTACACATTTGTCAGGGGCGTGCTAAGTTTTTATTAGGAGCACAATTTTGAATATCGAATTATTTATATATGGAACTATTTCACAATCTCCATCGAGTTCGATATATCCGGGCTCGATTGTACACCGAAAATAGTGCGAACCATCGCAGGTGCAGACCAGCACTTTCAAAATGCGCTATTTCACTTCCACTTGAGGCAAGAGATTCGGTGCTAATGCAGCTTGAAAATCGCTTGTTGATTTTTTTTATCTTCTTTCTTGCATTGTGCTTTTCGTTAAGCATCGCTGGGGCGATCAAAGTGTTTGAGAGTACGCTGTGTTAAAATATGTGCAAACATCCAGTTTTAACAAATTGTTTAAAAGGGTATGAGCTTGAGCTTCTTGGCTTGGCTTCATAACAGAAAACAGTGCGGGCAAACGGCACAAGAAAGTCCTGTCAGCTTTTCTTGTCCCGTTTGCCCGCGCTGTTTCCTGTTATTAACAAGTTAACAAATTCTATTTTGCCTCGTGCCTACTTATTCGATGAATGCTCGTTTCTTTATTCAAGGATACCATCTGGGATGATGACCTTCAAGAAATGCCAAGTTGGCCTTTCACATTTGCGAAAGGTATGCTATTCTCCCCTTCTAAATGTGAGTAAATTTTGAACCCAAATTTTCAGCTTGCAGATGGTGGTTTCCTGACAGCGAAGTACTTCACAGTTTGCATTGACGACGCTCCTCTCATGCAAGCATGCAGTCCTAGAGAGGCGTTCAAGATAATATTCCTGGCACACTTTGCGTCAACGTTGCCTACCCAAAAGAGGCAAGTCTTACCCTGGAGTTCACTCATAGGTGAGACTGAAACTAAATCTTGGGCACAATACTTTGGTCAATAACTTTAGCTTTCGGTAATATTGAAAAAAATGTACGGTATATTGCTCACATACAATGCCTTTATTTATTGAGATGGCTTCATTTAGTTAAAAGGAAATGAAAGCGTTGTGGAACAAACTTACTAAAACTAAACCATTATCCTTTCAATGAGAAGCTACCTGTTTTATGGTATACTGCTTGAGAGTATCCACAAACATACTGGCTGTCAGTACTTAGACATTAGAAGGTTCAAATTCTAATTTTAGTGTTAGATAGGTTAGGAGTTTCATTTTAGACTTCCCTATTGAAAATTTGCCCAATGGTGGGCATGATGGGACCCACCACCCATCATCTTGGTGGATTATGGTACTGGGTAATGATGGACGCATGGTGGACAGATGGTGGGTGATGGACGGATGGTGGGTGGATACTGGGTGATGGACAGATGGTGGAGGGACGGTGGGTGGATATTGGATGATGGACAGATGATGGGGTGGACGGTGGGCGATGGACATACTGGGTGTATGCTGGGTGATGGGCAGATAACGATGGGTGCTGGACGCCAGAGTCAAGGTGGACCTATGCAATTATTTACAAAAATAAGACATTGCGCTTCCTAACGTGATTATAGGCAACCTTTTACCATTGAGCTTAACGTGTTTACTTGCTGTGTCTACACATGGCCAAGCATGCAGCCACATGTCATGCAGCATGGAATCAATGAATGCATCTTGCACCAAATACTCATGTTTATTTGTTCTCCGTGCTGCCATGCCTAACACGTACACCCTGCTGGCTTGCTTCATAAAGTAACTTCTTAGGAACTTGCATATGGGAGAAAGGCAGTTTTCTTGAGGCAGTGCAGCGAGCCAGATGGGGGTGTGCTTTGAAGTACTTTTCCAGGCATGCTACAACAGAATTGAATAAAAACAAATAAACTGCTTTTGCTAAATTTGGAGCAATAACAGGAAGGTGAACCATAACGCTTACCTGACTCTCACTGCGTGACTTGAGTAATCATGGTGCCTCAGGACAGCTCCTTTGGAGATCTAGAGCAAAAAGGCAATACAAATATTAAACAAAACACTTCAATTACATGTTTTTACTAGAAAAATGCATATAGGTTAAAAAGCACGAGCTCGTACGAGCTGCTCGTGACATATTTTAAATTTTCCAAGAAATAATTCTCAAAGGATCAACAAGCTACAAACATAAGTAAATTTGACAAGATGCATCGTCAGTGTGTGAGAACGCCTTTTGGCTGTTACCTACTAGGTTATCTACGTGCAACTTTTATAACAATGCCTCGGCAAAAAGCTCTATAAATGCACCTCATCTGGAACTCTGAGACGATTAATATTTACAAACGTCGATGACATGGAAAGGTTATGCGGCTTTGAATGATGATCAACAGTACATGCATGACTTCCCCAATCAGCTGTGAAAATGGCTCAAGCTATCGCTCTCTCGCAGCTAAATATCCGAGACAAAGTTGATGAGCACGGTGAACAGTTTTATTAAACCCCATTGCCAAGATAGCTGCTTAAGACATTGCAATGACATAGTCACAGAGAAGCGCAAAATTATGTATTTCCAGGTTTGTTGAATCAAAAATAACATGATACGTCGGCCACGCCACTAGTTTGCTTTGCGTTGGCTTATATGTATTAGTAGAAAGGAGTTTGCTATTGCATATACTTCATTTTAGGCCAAAGACCTTGAAAAGTGTACACATTGGCTCTGACTACCTTATTTCCTAGTGGCGTGTGTGTCATCTTCACATGTTCTTATCTAACGCTGTTTCTTTGCCTTTTATAATGCACCATCCAGTGCAGTCCCAGTCAAGCACACTACTGATTGAGATGTGCATTGCAAGCATGCAAATGTGGTTAACAAATATCAGCAAAATAAAATGCAAGGCACAAAACCTAGACAAAGATAACTTGTTTTGAACGAGAAAACTGTCCTTTCATTATTATGCTTCTTCCACACAGACTCCGCAGAAGTTAGTCGCAAAAGATGTGTTGTTTTGATGGGCAAAATGAAGTATATGTGACGCACCCATTGACGGCCTTTCTATAGAATATACATCATTGTTTTCTTGTTTTGGGATTTTGAAAAAACCGGACAATAATAAGCACACAAGCTAATGTGCATTCACTCTGTCTGGCTGAGTAGCTATTCAATTAATGCAACATTTTAATAACAGAGCGAGCTTCGTAAAAAGAGTGTAAAAGAAGGTTGCAGCTGTTGCTCATCGTAACAAGTTTGCTTGCCCTGTCCTTTAGCAGATTTTCCTAAAAAAATACAAGAATCAAAGAAGGAAAACTGTAGTGATGCACCATATGGCACAAGGCAATGTGTGTGAGTGGCTCATCGCTTAGCCTATAAAAATGGCACCATATCTTAAAACAGTGGTCATTCCTGCCGTGCCTGAGTGTGCATTCTCATAAAGCTAAAATTATTTCATTTTTTTGACACTACTTAAAAACTGATCATAGTTTTGACTCCAAATTGTTCCACAACGAGTCCTATTGTGATTGTTTTCTTGTTCTGTAATCATCATGCTGTTTCCAGCAATTCGCCAGCAATGTGACGTAGCATTTCAAACTGTTAGTTTCTTCACGAACAATGGTGAGACATGTTGTTTCTGCCCTAGAGATGGATGCACTAAAGCAAAGCAAAAGATAAATTATGGCCATTTACTTTAAGGTGTAAGGTAAACGACATTAAGTAACAACCCCATGAAGGCAGTATGCAATGAAAGAAAGGCAGAAAGTATGGAAATTATTTAATTAAAAATCATAAATTATATAAATGAAGAAGAAACGAAATGACTGATAGAAGTTGTGTGTCCATACTTCTTCAAAGAACTATTACCATAGCTTTAGCGAGAAAGAATCGACAGCTCGCACACCAATTAAATGCTATGTGATTACACGACATCGAGCATGCCTGTCCGGTTGATATTTTGTTTGCCTGGTTTTTATATGTTATATAGGAAATTCTAAGTGCACGGAACCGAAAATTTATTTCTAAGAAACGCTCCTAGCGCGGCAAAAAAAATATTCGAAGGTGGCGGCGCGGCCTTCCTGTTTTTGCTCACTGCAATGCTTTCGGATTTCACGACCCAATTTAACGCAAACTATAAATGATGTGTCGAAAATTTTGCTCCTTTTAATGCGCATTACTGTGAATTACATTCATGCTTTTTTATGCCGTCCTCAAAAGGAAAAAAATGTAAAAAAATGGCCAACACGGTCCAAATCTACAAAGTTTGCTAACTTTGATGCGCCCCCTTGGCGTCTTTCCTATTTGACACAGAAACTTCAAAACAGTGTCAAATGTAGAAAAGAACCTTTGCAACATTATGCGGAAGATAGTTTTCCTACAGGCAGCGCAAAAAAAAAGAAAATAGTTGAAGAAGCAAGTATTTTCAAAAAAGTTCATTTTCAAAAATGAAATAAAAAAGAACACCGGCCTGAATTTTGACGACACTTTTTATCAAAGAGCGCTTATGTCAGTGAACACACGGTTTTAATATCATGTGTCCTCATTTGCTTTGTTCACGAGATATAACGGGTCAAAATGACTCTTGCTGTGTGTGCTCACTTTAGTGCGACTGATGGTTGTTATCAGCTTGCATTGTGCGTAAATATCAGTTTTAATTATTTTCCTGCAGTAAAAATTTGCTCTGGTGTCTTGTCATTAAGAAAAATGTTAATTTTAAACTTGAAATTCTATGTTGATGTGTGGCACATATGTCCTATGTATTATAGAAGATTCCTACTCCACATAAGCACTCCTACATGTTTCCATGTTCACGCATAGCAGATGAAACTTATTGAACATCACCACATGTGAGTAGTCACACAAGTCGCAAGTTTGATCTGTGACAACAATAATGCCAAAATTGTTTACAACAGAGCTGTGACCTACCTGCATTTGTTCATCACTCAGGTTCACATCAGCATTGGCTGCATATGGTCATCACCAGAAGGGGAGGCGGATGCAACAATTTTATTGTTAAAGCATTGGGGAGGATTTGGTCTGGTTTATTGCCAAAGAAATCTGGCAGGAGAGACTTTGAGAGAAAGTTGTGTAATAAGGCTGTTACCAGTCAACTCAGAGGTTATGCCAAGCAGGCGTGGTCTCACGCAAACCATACACTAAATAATAAATGGGACTGACAAATACAGGGATATTTTAACTTCGTTCATCATGGAACTAACACATTATGCACTGATCAGCTTATGTGTTCGACAGAAAATAACACGAGGGAGGTCAATATATTTCACTAATAACACACATCCTAGTCAGGCCCACATGCTATAATGGGCATTCGACAATTACCATCTAAAAGAATGTGAATAAATGTTACCTGAAATTTTCAAAGCCTCATCGTACAAGCGATATTGCTCAATACACTTCCCATGGATTTTACTGAATGAATATTGACAGCATGTGCTTTGCTGCCTTCAACATGATTTATGAGAAATACACAAAATTATGAGAAATACACAAAATTGCCATGTTTTTGCAGAATTTCTGTGGTCTACATGTTTCTTTACATCCAGCAAAGCTCCGCATGCCAGTGTTGCACTGTGCCATGTCAGTGGATTAACACAGGAAGTTGGGCGAGTTGGTGCGTTATCATATTCAGCTAACGGTGCAGCGCAGCATAGGTGAGGGAAGAGTTGGATGACACGGTACTTCATTTCTGGTCTATGCCACGCTGCACGTTTCAACAAAACAAGCCATGTGAGTGCCATATTATCTACCTTAGATGCAGGGTGGCTTGTTTCTGTCCTTAGCAACATACACAACGTGCAACCACATTTATAGCATACTTATGCAATTTAGCATACTTTAGCAAATTGAAATTTATGGTACCGTAACAGAGCCTGAGCTCTAGTTGGTGGGTACGATTACAGCGCTGTGTGGTGCTTTATGATACTTGCCAGAGTCATGGAAAACTGCAGTCAACATATCGCTCCACGAGTAGAGCGCGAATAGCGTATGAATGGTTTTGCCTAAATGCACTAGCACATAAACAAAGTGATAAGTGCTTACCACAAGCTATACAGCTGCGGTAGTTAGGAAACAAGAATACCAATGCAATAAAGACAGAAGTTTGAGGGTAATAGTGGAGCTTGAAGAGATGAAAAATTCGTGGAACACGGGTGCCAGAAAACATCGTGTTCACGAATTTTGCACGTAATCCACTGTCACACGTAACTGCAAGCAAGAAACCACATACATGCCGAAAGCAATAGCAAATTCAGATGAGAGTACGCCTTGCAAATTAGGTAAACATGCATAAAGGATAAAAATGGTCAAATAACTAAACCTAATACAGTGTCAGGCTGCAGAAATGCATTTTTCGCAAATCTACCTCAGCTATTGCTTAAAAGACGACAACAATGTCCAATAGTACTAACCCAAACGCTTTGACGGTCACGTTACTTAAGGACGCACAAATGCACGCCTAAAGAAATATTTCTACATACACACACATGCACACAACACGACATGTGGTACAACAAGTTATGCGATTTCCTTCAGCAACAACGCATACTACAATAACAACGACTGACAACGTACGAAGCGTAACATTCAAAATTACTTACCTCTGGCAATAAAGCACGCTGGCAGCGTACACTGGAGTATGACCGCCGGTTTTTCAAGCGATGCGCAGAGCAAGGAACGACCAAGATACCCGCGTCCGGCTGTCCGCCGGTATAGCTCCCGAAGTGCTCGAGCGTCAAGGCATTTTCCAGGCCCACAGAGCGTGTCGTCGAGTAAGGACTGCGGCGCTGCTACTCGGTGATGTGCGGAAACATTTGAAGAGGGCACGGTGTAAAGAGGGTCTCCAAAGCTATGAATCACGTACGTACTTCGATCACACCGAACAAAGGAGTCGCAGAGAACGGAGTCGCACGGCCGGCATCTGGTGACTATTTGCAACGGTGCCGCGGATCACACTCAGTGAAGAACTTGCGCTTACGTCAGTAACCGCAACCACACCGCGAGGCAACGCAGTAAAAATCCACCGCATGAACAAACTCGGCACTACGACGCACACACGAAATGCTGGACGCCGCCATGTTGGTAAGAGAAAAAAAAAAAAAGCGGCAGGGCGATGATGGCGACACTAGCGCCACCACCCCCTCGTTTCAGTTTCGGTATCAACATAACAGAAAAATCGTGTGGTACGTTGCTACAAATAGCTCAAACACGTGTACTAACGCTGCAAGAAGGAATGTGCTATCTTATAGTTTTGTCTCATCAATCTGTCATGAAATTTACAGCAAGTTATACAGATGTAGTGGATAGTTAGTGAAGTTGTTCAGGGGAGGTCGGCCTTTGACTGCAATGTGAAAATGCACATCATGCATTCACGAACAGTTTGTGGTGTAATACATCCGCAGCTTAACGACTGTTTACCTTCAGCCTTAACTTCATTTATTAATACAAAAGGGAGTCTGCTTTGAACCATGTGGTTCATTGCTTCTCGCTTGGTACAGCTCAACGCGTTTTGCTTCATCGCGGGACTTTTAGCGGGGCGTGACATAGCATTCCAATCATGCGGAAACACAATACAAAAGATAACTAACCGTGATTGCGTTTTTTCGCGTGTTGTATACGTGGTTCAAAAGACACGAAATCGTTTTCATCTCGGTGCCCACGAGTGCACGTTGTACGCACTGCAAATGCGCTGTGCGATGTATTTTTGTGTCGTTTCTTAATCCACGAAATCACACCGTTCGTGCAACATGCATTAGGAAATTGGTGACACAGCTGCCGGAAGTAAGTTATGAAGAATTGTGTCCGCCTGTAAATGCATGGGTAAAACAGCATATGTCTGCCGCTTCGCGTTGCGCCTTGGGCGCTCTCACTGTTTCACCAGTGCCGTCACGCGCCCGTCGCGCGAAGGGCACACATTACTGCAACTACATTTTTTGATGACAACGGAGCCGACGGAAGTCCTAATATTGGAATAATGTAAACGCACTGCGCGAAATTGTTGCCTTATTTCGAACTGTTTGCTTAGACTTCATAGTCATCAATCGCGAGCTGCCAGCGGTTATACTTGCAGCTCCCGCTCGTATTCACAAACGTACGTCCCTTTCCTTACGCGTAAAGGCGGCCTTTCGTAAGTAGAACTTCAGGTAAAGTGAATGAAAAGGTAAAGCGACGACCTTTCAAAGACCCACCTTAGGACATTTTAAGGGCACCTAACGAAAGACGCCCTTATCGGTATGAGTGACTGTTATGGGAGCGAAGCTATGCGCGTTTTTGCGCTTGAAATCATCCATTCATGCGCGTATAACTTAATCCTACTACAAAAGGTTAAATCAAATGTGCATTTACGCTACTGAAAACAAATACAGCTAGTGTTAAACGGGTATTTTGCGCGTTTCTAGCGTTGCTGACTCGCTGACTCGTGTTGGCTAAACTTTCTTTTCGGCTAAACACTAGACGTCACACATACGTGTTTTCTAAATTGCCGTCGTTTCATTTGTTGTACGTACCATGCACGTGTTTGCGCTGGTGGTTGTACGGTTACGTTTGAATTCGTAAGCTCTAACAGAGTGAAGTGCGTTGGGTGCGGTCTCATCGTTGAGCCCGGGGTCGTGCCTGTTTCCTCCATTCGGCTAGCGTACCTCAAGGGGAAAGCGTCCTCAAGGCGGAATTCCGTAATGTCCCCTTGCGGCGTGTTTGTGTTGCCGTGTTCTGGCCGTTCTCGCGGCCGTCAGAGTGACGGCGGTAGAGAAACGGGTGGTGTGTGCGAACCGAAGTGATGCGCGTGAACGATGTGCCTGTGTGGTGAATATTACCCCCTTCTGAATTGTTCTAATTCGGCTTTATTCGAATAAATGGTAAGGTTTCTCATTTCCTTACTTGGTGTTTATTTACTTCGGTCGGTGTTAGCACTTTTGCCGTTAGATTTACGCACCGAGCACTACCAGCGACTAGTTGGGGTTATTTCAAAGAAATCGGAAGGCTGACTACACCGAAGAAGCGTTTACGGCAGATGAGCTCTGTTTCGCATCTTGCTACTTTCGAGTAGCGAGACAACGGCATTTGCCGATACTCAGGCTCCTGATGTTTGTTTCAAATTGTGGCCTCAATCGTGCCAGCTTCATCGCCTTCCCACGCGTGATATGTATCCTCGATGAAATACGACACGTGTGATTGCTCGCACATTGCTTCTAAGCTTTTTTTTTCTTCTTTATTGTTGCGGATGTCGTGCTTTATACGCAAATACACACATCGCCATGCTGGATTGCATAAGTCCTAGGTCCCTCGAAAGCTACCTTACGGAGGCTTCTTTTTCGTAAAGTTGTCTAAAGGGGCTGCTGAGGATAAAGTGTGTTCTTGAAACACGGTAAGGAGCCGAGCAAGTAATAAAGATGTACTCGTGCGAGCACACCGCCGAGCTAACGGTACGAACCAATACGCTAGCGGTCGATCGAGTTGCTTGTAACCGTCGCGTACAACAATCTTTGACAACGGACATCGTGTCTATGCGAAATTAGCCCAAGCATGCAGGCGACGCAAAATGTATTTTAGAAGTGTTGCACTTCGTCGCTTATGCTTTCTCCAATTAGGGCTTTCGTCAGTTAATTGTCATGTGCAGCGCTTGCCTCTCGCTCGTTGGTTCAGAAGTGAACTCTTCTCACTTCCATTTTCAATGCAAGGAAACACCTGTAGATGCGCGTTTACAGTTGATGCACAATGCCCTATAGTTCAAAGTTGTATCACAACAATTCGGCGGTTTTCTCGGGTGAATACTTCTATGCATCATAAATGCAGCTGATCACGAAGCATTCATAATCAGCAACGTACGTGTCCATCGACAGAGGCTCCTCATCATGTTTTTATTATCACATCTATTGCACCCAGCATCCACTCGGCACATCTCCACGTATGCCACCACCCACCCACTTTGCCCACCGGGTCTCCCACCAAACACGAAGCATCCCTGCATCCACCCAGCACACCCACCAATTGTTCCACCACCCACCAACTTTGTGTCTCCACCACCCCCCATTATGCCCACCGAGTGTCCACCAAACCACCACTCTCCACCATCCACCCAGCACGCCCACCAAGGGTCCCACGATGTCCACCATTACTCCCATCATGTACACCACGTTTTCCATCATACCCACCAGAATTTCCACCATTTCCATCATAAATTTTATGGTGGGCAATGCTGGGATTTTCAATAGGGTGGTTCCCCAGATGTGAAAGAGAGACATCCGTTTAATGGCAATAAAGGCGAACTGCTGCGCTGGCCGCGTGCACGTGCCCTCGATGCCTTCGGAGTCCTATTCTTCGATAGAGTGTGGCGCGCTCCAAGTTGCTCCGTTCCGCACTATTTTGCAACAATGGGTATCTATATGTTGTGGACTCCTGCCACCAAACCCCCTTCAGAAATCATCCGTATATGAGATATGGGAAAGGTCCGCTGTGAAATGACGGTAGTTTTAAAACCTGGTCCCCTCCCACGCTCTTTCGTCATTGCCATAGCTCTTGCGAGAGATAATTTTCGTGAATGCGGCCCGTTAGCTGAGGTGAGTTTGAGACCCCTGATGTGGCGGAACAAGACGAAGCTCAGACGTTAACAATTTGGGCACACAAAGCAGGCTGTGCATGTCCATCTCGCCACATGACCACCGGGAGCCGTCACAGAGTTACAGAAAAAGAATGTGCCTTTATAGGGATTCTATGTATCAAGACTACGTGCAGTCCTTTCGTTTTAGAGGGGGGCTCTAACTTTCAACAACGTTTCCCGCTTTGGAGCTCTGTGATCGCTCTTGCGATGACATCTCATAGGTAATTTTGTTATATTACATTTATTACTGCGATTACAATGTAACCTTTGGGATATAAAATAATAACGAAAGCAAATAAAGCACGGGATAGCGAGTTACATATAAGCTCCTGGTCTATTTACTTTCAGCTCGCCCGTTTCAGATAAATCAAGTAGCTCACATGCAAGAAGAAAAAGCACTTCAGCACTTATTCCTCATAAAACTTCTCCAAATAGCTTACCCACATAAAAAAGCGTTTTTTCGAGATAAAATGTGGGACTTATATGTATGCACAGCGTATGCAGAACAAGGCACGTTAATGTGAAAAGCGATTTTTCTATTACCAGTAAATTACTCTTTTACCATTCCAAAAGCACCACGCTCGCCGCAACCAGACTCTTGGTAAGAGAAAAAACTCTCAGGAAAATGCAGGTAACGACGCCAACTTGAAATTCACCCAGCAAACGCCGTGAAGTCATAGATTCTGACGGCATCTACCGGGCCCTACGTAGTTTATAATGGGTAGAGATGAAGTACATTGACCTCTGAGGGGCCTTAACAGACTTAGCATACCAAGTTTCTGGAAATTTCGTTGAGCCAAGGTACCCAAAATACGACGAATACAGTTTGAAATCCGTGACGTCACGTACGGAGATTTCAGCGGGAAATTTTAAGATGGAACTTTGACCTTGATTTTCTCCTTTATTAGTAAACTCATTGATGGTGGAATTGATGACGTTCGGGTTCTCAGAGTACACTTTATCAGTCTAAACCGATTCACTGTTTCCCTTTTGTGACCCTTTAACAACGGAGCAAAGTTCAAGCCCGGCCCGACCCGAGCCCGCGACCTCAAACCCGGGCCCGGCCCTAAGCCCGGAGCTTCAGGCCCGAGCCCGGCCCGGGCCCGCCGTGAAAACTACTTTACCCGGCCCGGCCCGGCCCACGGGCCGGGCCGGGCCCGGGTTTTCGGGTAGGCCCGAGCCCGTGCAGTGCTCTACGCCATACACCCCGTTCTGCATGATGTGCTATGTGCGGGCGCCTGTTCAATGCCGAGGAACGTTTACAGAAGGAACGCCGCTCCCTGTGCCGTTCCTACGTAAACGTAACGAGTTACCGTTACAGTTCCACCGATCCTAAATGGAACGGTGGCGTTCCTTCGTTCCTCCCAAAAGGAACTAGTTCCTGGAACGTCGTTCCTTGGAATGCCGTTCCGTACAACACTGCATGTTTCGCTCTGTCTATTTCTCCCTCCTTCCCTTCTCCCTTCCTCTCTCTCTCCCTCCCTCCATCTCTCTCTCTCTGCTATCGGCCTCAGCTCATATATCCGACGTGACTGTACCTGTGAAGAGCAATGTTTGCGAGCCTGAGAAGAGCCGCCCGTCGTGTTCGTAATATCCACCAGAAATGGTCATTCTTCAAAAAAGGAAGAAAGAAAAAGACACTTGCACGCATTCCGAACAAAAAGAAGATTCTTGAGGCAACCCTAATCCTTGCATTGGTGTGTGTGTGTGTGTGTGTGTGTGTGTGTGTGTGTGTGGTGTGTGTGTGCGTGTGTGTGTGTGTGTGTGTGTGTGTGTGTGTGTGTGTGTGTGTGTGTGTGTGTGTGTGTGTGGTGTGTGTGTGGTGTGTGTGTGTGTGTGTGTGTGTGTGTGTGTGTGTGTGTGTGTGTGTGTGTGTGTGTGTGTGTGTGTGTGTGTGAAATACTTTTATTCAATAAAACGACAGTTCGCAGGTCCAAAAGGGCCCTTTAAATAGGGGAAGCCCTTATTCAGGGACCCCGCTGGACAACGCCGCTTCCCACGCCCGTTGGACTAGAGTCCTTTGTGACTTCAGTCCTGAGAATTGAGTAGGGCTGCCTCCCATGCATGTCTAGTAGGGGAAGGGGTAAGGGAATTGAAGGATTCATCTGACATGCCTACACCATGTCAAAGTTATCGGAGACTTCCCACAGTGAGGACACCGGCCATCAACTTTCGGGCCAAAATGTTTTACTCGTGCAGGACACAACAAGGTGTTGGTCTACAGGCGCCTTAAGGCTCGTTCATCGGCCTTACTCAGGGCCTTAGCAGTGACCGGCAAAAGCTGATAGCGTTCGAAACAGTGCACCAGAATGTCTTTGAATCGCAGAAGCGGTTGCCTAGTCCCTGAGACGGAAAAGTCTGGCTGAGGGGCCCGGGGGTTAAGCGCGCGCGGCCGCGTCCGCCGCCTCGTTGTCCACACGATGCGTTTAGGTGAGGGTCCGTATTCCTCACGGCTCGCTTTTGAATTTGGTCAGCTAAAGGTGAGACCTCGCCCGCCAGGCAGTTTTCACAGGCTCTGCGCGAATCTGTGATGATTACGCTGGTGTTCGTGTCGGAGACGGCAAGCGCTATTGCTACCTCCTCAGCCTGCGCGGAGTTGATACCCTCACCAGCTCATCACATTAGCCCACTTCAGAGTTAGTAGCGGCTTGGCGCGCGTAGTGTTAGTGTGTACCTACCAGCCCTCCCCCATCCCCAATCTCCTCATCAGTGGCCTTCGGTCCTCCCTTTGCCTAATAAAAGAATCTATCAGCATCATAGCCCGATAGGAGAGCCCGTTAACGCGTTGGTCCTGGTGAACTACAGCGGCCCTGTAGAGTCCGATGCGCGACTGCCGCGCCACATCAACGTAGTATATAACCTGCTCGGATCCGTATTGGTGTTCGATGGCCCGACAGAGCGCCCCTCGTCTGCCTTGTGTGTCTCCGAGTGCATCCAGAGCTTGTGGCACCACAGCTCTGGAAGTCGGCATGTCCCCTCTGGCCAGCTGTTTCCCAGGAACATACTTGACGTCAAATTGGTACTGGAGAAGGCGGATGCGGAAGCGCTGGATTCGTGGTGGCATGAGATCGAGATCTGCGGTTGCTAGGAGCTTTACTAACGGCTTATGGTTGGTCTCCAGGGTGAAACGAAGACCCCGAAGAAACTCGTCCAATCGGTTGATGGCCTTGGTGGCAGCCAGTGCCTCTTTTTCGATTCGGCTACACCTGCGCTCTGTTTCAGTCAGCGCTCGAGAGGCGTATGCAACTGGTCGGCGCTCCCCTGGTGACTGGTCTTGATGGAGAACAGCACCCAGCCCGAAGGATCTGGCATCTGCGGAGACTGTCGTCAACAGTGCAGGGTTATAGCTTGCGAGGCAGACGTCTGAGGACAGCATGCTCTTGAGCTTTTCAAATGCTGACGCTTGCGCTGGTCCCCATGTCCGGGCTGCAGTCTTGCTCAGGAGACTTCTGATTGGCGCAGTTGTTTGAGAGAGGCCCGGGAGGAAGCGACCGACATGGTTGAGCGAGAAAACGTTGGACACCATGAACGTCCTGAGGAGCTGGCATGCGCTGAATGGCGGCCACTTTCTCAGGGTCCGGAGTGATGCCATTGGCACCGACGACAACGCCAAGGAATCGCACGCTGGACACGCCGAAAGTGCACTTGGCAGCGTTGAGAGTGACCCCCGCTTGTTGGAGGCGACCGAGGACTGCCCAGAGGCGCTGGTCGTGTTCTTCTGTGGTGCGGCCAAACACAAGGATGTCGTCCATAAGGTTAACAGCACCGGCCAACCCTTCCAACAGGCGAAACATCTGATGCTGAAAGTATTCCGGGTCTGATGTTATGCCGAATGGGAGGCGGGCGGCAGTAGCAATACCTGCCAAACGGAGTGATGAAAGTCGTGTACTTCTGGGAGCCGCGCGCCAGGCGTACTTGGTGGAAGCCTGAAGTTGCACCCAACTTCGAAAAAACGCGTGCGACACCGAGAAGTCCGAGGGTTTGGTCGACGGTCGGGAGTACGTGGCGTTCACGCAGAACGACTTGGTTAGTTTTGTCAAATCGACGCACAGGCGGTAACCCCCCGCTGGCTTCGGGACGACGACAAGTCCCGCGCACCAGTCCGTCGGTTCGTCGACGCGCCGGATCACGCCCTCCTGCTCCATCTAGTCAAGCTCCTTTTTGACTTCGTCTCGTAGCGGTATCTGGATACGCTGGGCTGTGCTGAGGGCATACGGTACCGCGTCAGGCTTGATACGTATCGTGTACTCTTCCGGAAACGTGCCCAGGCTGGTGAAAAGGGCTGGAGGGACATCACGAGGTGGTGCTTCCGGCAGAGCTGGTGTGACGGCGCCGACAAATTGACGACCCCGAGGGCAACGATAGCGGGATAGCAGAGAAGTGGCTGCTCTTGTCCCGCAACGACGTAGAGGCGCTCGTTGACTTGCCTGCCTCTCCAAGACAGCGCTGCGTCAAAGGTGCCGAGAAGCTTCAGGGCTTGTTTCCCGGGTCCGTAAAGTTCCTCACCGCACGGCCTATCGAGGACGGCTGGGCAGCCGGGTAACGTGCGCGGAACCACCGAGACGTCGGCACCAGAGTCCACTTTGAAGACGAGAGGGTGCCCGTTGACACGCACCTTAACGTACCGCCCGTTGCGAGCCACCGCCGCGACGGAGTGGAGCTCCACGGATCCGAGGCATTTCTTTGAGCGACATACCGACGCGAAGTGGCCTCTCTTCTTGCAGTGGTTACAGACCGCTTTGGCCGCTGGACAGTCAGACCGTCGGTGAAACTCGTGACCGCAAAATTGGCAGTGCCCACTCAGGCCTAGGCCGCTTTTCGAAGCCTCGCCGGCTCTGTTGCTCGTGTGCGAACCGTCGGGCTGGTCACGTGACTTAAAGTCGGCAAAGTTGCCAGAGTCCCGTCTATTGCGTCGTCCGCATGCACGCTGCGCGGGTTTACGCGAAGTCGCCGCGTCCACGTGAGCTGCCGTAGGTGGTTGCCCAGCGGTGAGGGACAGGCGTTGTTTTTCGCGTTCGGCGTCTTCGTGCTGACGAGCTTGCATGAGTGCGTCGTCCAGGGAAAGGCTCGGAGTGCGGCACAGCTTGTCTGAAAGGTGAGAATCCGACAAACCCACGACGAAACGGTCGCTCTTCATCGCAGGTGACGGGTAGTTACACTTGCGCACCATGTTCCGAAGGACCGTGAAGAAACTGTCGACAGTTTCACCTGGCTGTTGGGTCCGCTTATGAAACCGAGAGCTCTCGTACACCTCGTATACGGGGTGCACGAAGTAGTTTGTGAGCCGCTGGGTGACTTCCGCGTAGGACTTGTACGCTTCTTCGTCGGACATGAGTGAACTGAGGACGATGCGTGCCCGGGGACACATACAATAGAGGAGAGTCCTAACCCTAGTCTCGTCCGGGGCTGCGTGCATGCCAGTGGCGAAGGCATAGTCGTCAAATTGCTGTAACCAGGGCAGCCACTCGCCGGCATCGTCGAACGAGAACGGAGCCGGACTCCGAAGACTGGCGGCAGCGAGAGCAGGAACAGGAGCGTCCTTGTTATACATGTCGAGTGGCGGGAACCAGGCATCCCACTTCTGACACTATGTGGTGGGAGGTTTCCAACCGAGGCGGCCGAGGAGGAAGGCTGAAGCCCGAGGGCCGCGGAGTAAAACACACGCTCCGAGTCCCCAGCGGAAGTGCCCCTGTTTATTCACAGTACATACACCCTTTATATACTACATCCTATAGAGGGCGCCTCATAATTGACTTGGCACTCGCGCCCTCTACACCTACTACGCCGTAATTCTTCCTTTTGCGAATCAGCGAAATGCCCATTACGCGTCCGTAAGAGTATGCCGTTCATGGAGAGGGGCGTATTGAGATCAGTGAGGCGATGAGTATGCATGTCCACTGTAAGGATGAAAAACTGAGGAAGTCAGCACCAGGGACAGCTTGCGGGACGTCAGTGAAGATGAAAATCCAGCGAAACGTACGGCGTAGTCCAAGGTTAAGTGTAAGAGAGCGTTGGCCATATGTGCGAATGGCGGTTGTTTATCGCTTGGAGTGGGCAGGTCTGTTCGTTGTGACGGCGACGTCGAGGCTGGTATGACGCTAAGCTGGGCTCCTGTGTCGACTAGGAAGCAAGCGCCAATGATCTTGGCAAAAAGGTAGAATAGGCGGCATATCTTTCGACCAGTACCACTTGCCGCCGTCAGTGGCCGGTCGTCGCTATCCCGACCAGGAGCACGGGCGGGCGCACTTGCGAACAGCGGCACCGAATAGGCGGTGGCACCAGCACACAGTCGAGGATGAGCCGTACGGGACGCCTCGTTTGGTCGAACCGCCGGGGCGTTGAGGAGCGAATATAGAACTGGAACTTCGATGAAGGTCGACGATGCGAAGGTACAAAGTCATCGAGACGTCTGACAAGGGCGTCCAAACGGTTCTCGATGCTCGCGAGCGTGGGTTCCGCAGCGGTGGCCAGTGGCAGTGTGGCAACAGCGTTGAGGCAATGGGACCGCGAGTAGACCGCCACTCGATCAGCCATTTAAGCAAGCGCGTCTAATGGGACATCACCTGCAGCCGCAAGGACTAGACCATGTTCTGCGGTAAGCGCTGGAGGAACAACTCACGCAACAGCTTTTCTTCGTGAGGGGTGGAGGGCCCGCCAAGGAGCTGGAGCATGCGTCGCAGGAGCTGTGAAGGGTGGCAGTCACCGAGCTCTGTAGCTGTGAGGAGCTGCTGGAGCTTGCTATGTTCGGATGCAGACTTGCGGGAAATGATAGCTGCCTTCAACGTGTCGAAGGGATGGCTCGGATGTGGCGAGGCTATAACATCCGCTAAGGCTTCGGCTACGTCCGAAGGTAAGGAGGACACCAGATGCAAGTATTTGTTCTCTTGGCTGGTGATTTGCCGTAGACGGAAGTGCGCCTCGACCTGCAGAAACCACGTGCTGGGGCTGTTGGGCCAAAATGGTGGTAGGCTGACATGTTGGAACGCAGCCACCGCAACACCGCTAGGTCGGGCGTCTTCTTGGGTTTCAGGACGGGCAGGAAGGGTGGAAGAGCCGGTGGGGTCGACGCGGGATGATTGAGGTTGCGTGTTCCTTATCGGGTCACCATTAACTGTCGGAGCTGATACGAGAAATATCCAGCTCTGACAGCGTTGAGTTTTCGAATTGTTTTTTTTTTAATATTATTATCGCGCTGCACCAGCCGCGCGGCCGAAAGTCAACTTCTTCTTCCTTGAAGGGCGCCACATGCCAACGCGCTACATACCCGTTTATAATGATGATCGTTTTGCCATATTAATTTTTATTGGACCAGTGGTGAGTGGTGGATTAACCCAATTTCTGTGGCACATACACGTTTATGATGATAGGTTGTTGGTTCGTCGAACAAGGAACGATTTTCTGAACAGCTTCGCTGTTAAAAAAGAAGAAAGATGAATCCCTGTGGTCGGGGAAACTGTACATGTATCAGCTTGATCTTGCGGATGCTTCACTTTAGTCGTATCACTCAGAATAGCACCGCGGCTTGAACCCAACTGACGGACTACAAAAGACAAAAGGGTTTGATGCTGCTAAACTCAAACCCAACTTGGCCAGTTGGCATTGTGAGAAGCTTCATATAGTGTTTATATAGTCTTTTTTTAAACACATGTCTCTAATGGCCAGACATGGTAGTAATAAAGTTGTACTAATTAAATTACTTTTTGCTGTAATCAGTAATGTAGGAAGTTGATTCTGTGGCCCGCTGACTTTGTAATGCAATGAATTACTTGAAGCGAATAATTTCACTAAAATTACACATTACCTTGCGAATTACTTTGGGCACAAACATAGCAAATCCGCTTCATTTATGGCATGAAAACTTAATCCAAAAAGAAAAGAAAAACAACGAAGACAAGTTAATCCGAGTGCCAAACCTCACGCGTGGGGACGAGGAAGGCCCACAGAAAAGCCAGCTTTGCTAAGATAGCTTCGATATAAAAGGGAAGAAATGGGGCGATGGAAAAAAATGTGGTGAAAGTAAGCCTGGTCGCAAATGAATCCACGGAGTGGGAGCAGACCTAACGGAGTCCAGGGAGGAGCAAGAGGACGTGTGAAGGAAGGAGTACACTTTACTGCCAAAATCACGACAACCACGCCAGGGTAAAGAAAACGGGATAACGGGAACGAACAAAAAAGAATGAACGAACGAAAGACTAGGGAACCGGGAAGAGAGGAGAGATAGATCGTCGCAGGGCATGCTGGGGGAGAGGTAAAGGTTGCAGAGATGGGAGGACATCGCGAGGGAAGCGGTGTTGATTCGGGAAAAGAGGGAGCGCGCCGAGGGTAAAAAGAAGGGATGTGTGCTAGGGAGAAAGAAGAGCGGTAGTCGTTGATCACCCATCATTTAAGCAGAGGCAGGGGAACGACGGGAGCGGCAGCGCTATGGCGCTGCTGGGGCTCGCTAGCTCAGTGCTTACATGCGCTGTCTCTCCGCGGTTCGGCTCGCTCGCTCGCTTTGCCGGGAACCCCATTTCCTCTTCGCACTGCTACTGCCGCTGTCTGTGATCCTTCATTTTTTTCTTTCTCTTTTCCTTTTTATCCCGTCGCCTTCCCTATTCTGCCATATCGGGACTTAGTTTTTTTATATATATCTTCTCTCTCGTGCTGTCGTATACGCTTTGCACACTTCTCGTTCTTGTATTTGGTCCTGTCGTCCGGACCCGTCGGTCTGTGGGCGCGTAATCCACTTTGTGCGTTTAGCGACGGGGAGCATCGATGAGGAGGAGGGAAGATGGGAGGGTGTTTGTCGTAGGGAATCGGCGACTATGTCGACGGGTGCATGGCGGATGGCACGGTTTGGGTGTGACCGATCTGGCCACGACTTGCTGTCCACGCTGCATTTCTTTCTCTTCCTTCTTTTTTTTTTTTCGAGTGGCGTTCGGAGCGGTGGTCGAGGTCGTGGGGAGGACGCGGGTGTTTAGCGAGAGACGGGGAAAGAGGGGGAGGAGGCGAGCGTAGCGTGACGGGGTGGAGGAGAAAAGGGCAGAGGGTGCGTTTGCGCAGTCTGCGGTGCTGATTCCATCAGGGCATCGCGACCACTTGCGTATGCGGTGCTTTCCCGCCCGTATATGTGTGGCCGGGGCGATGCCTGTCGTCGCTGAATTGCGCTGACACCCGCTCGGTTCGCGATGACCTCCCGGATCTCTGCGTGTGAATGCGTTGTCGTGGTTGACACGTGTCGAATCGAGGGGTATACTCAAGCATTGCAAAGCAGATACAGAGTAGTACGTCAAGAGTTTGAAAAGTAACGTCGGATTCTTGTTGCAGCAACTAATTCAACGCAGCTTGGGCATGTCGTTTCAGTGAGTCATTCATTATCACGGGTCAGGTGACATAACGCAAAGACTAAATTGTGATACTTATGGGCTTTCAAGCGCAGGGACTGTATTCGCGTTTGTTTTTCATGGCACTAATAAGCATGCATAATTTGTGAACTCGATTCGCACATTTTGGTCCATAAAAAATAGCTTTACCGTCGACAAAAGGAAGTCTTAAGACTTCTGTGCAGGCGTTTGTGATTACACATTACGGCCTTACGAGAGCTATTTGTTTTCTTTCGTAGTGCTGTGTCCGTGGCGATGAGGAGGGCGCAGCACATTATATATTTCTCTGGCTGAGTTTCTATAATGTGTGGCATTGGTTGGAGATGAGCGCGAGGTCTTGACACAAGTTTTGTCGCAATTGCAATGAAAATTTACTTCTAAACAAGTACTTCTCTAAAATGTTGAGAAGTGTACCTGCGAAGCAGTTATCTCTCACGTAACCGTAGCGCATCTCCCGTTGTACGGTTTCAGGAACAGTGGAGATTCAGAAGAACCTCGACTCCGTTCATTGCGATAAGCCATTCAGAACTAATGCGCCATATTCCTCGCGGACAGTATTCGTTGCTGCAAAGAGAAGCAGACCAGGAATTCATTCTCCGTCGTTGTAACATTTTTCTCGGTGTTTATTCGGTTTACATAGGTGCTGTACTGACGTCCTTCGTGTGCGTGAGTGTATACGCCCTATATAGTAAACCCCGCTTCTATCGAACCCATATATAACGAATTATTGTGTATATGGAACAGCTGTAAAATCCTCTTGAATATACTTTCGAAATACAATATATTTTACATATCGAATTTCCTATGTATACAACTTTCTTGTGATCCCCTTCAGATTCGACATATCCGTGTTCTACTTAACCTGTAGACTCCACCTACTGCGACGTGTAAAGAATATGACGTCACTTGTCTGCCCACGAATTAAAACCGCAAGAAGTTTCGTTAAGCACTGTTTCACTGAATGCAGGCGTGGTAAACAGTAAGATAACTTACACACTCGAAATACGATGGTTCCCTTTTCACATTTCGTATTCACTTTATGGTTACCATGACGACGCGATTACGAGTGATTTTGGATACGGCCTGTAAGTATGGATCTATCGAGACCTGACAGAAGCCATAACGCGTGCACCTATAAAAAAATGTCGTCAAAAAATGAGAAAGCACTTTTAGTGAGAGTCCCCGATGTAGCCGGGACAAGATTACACACCCTAAACTCATCCCAGAGTGGGTGCACGCTGAGCACGGAGTCCCCAACAAAAGAAAGGACGGGACGACGCCACGGCTGAGGAAGGCAATAAATAACGGCCAATATCAGAATACGGCCATAAATAATTCGTCGCCATCTTCAAAACTGGCATCCGGAAGGAAAGAGGAGCGCGTCGCGGCGACGCGAGCGCTAACTACGCCGAGCGCGCTCCAAGCGGCGAAAAGAAGCGATTTAGATATAGCGCCGCATGGGCACTCAGCGGTTCCTGCACCATCGAGGACGCGGCGTTAAGCGGTGCAGTACAGTGGAGCGCATGTTCGTAAGCATTTCACATTAGGGGTACGGGAACTACCATTTGTGCTGCGGATTCTGTCCGCCGTTAAGTTGTGGACACTGTAGGTATACTACGGAGATGGCAGAATGGTGTTCTCATTTGCGTTAGCGAGATACTTAACGTCTCTCATAGATCACTACATCTGCGTCATGGAGGATTAAAAACAATACCGGATGAACAGTTATCTGCACATTGCCCTTCGTTGAGCCCAGATTCTAAGCCGTGATGTCCGTTCTGATTGGCGGAAGACATATTTGCGGTGAAAAAAAAATGGCCCGCTTGGTGACGTCGCCAATATGCGTCACTCTTTCTTTCTCTCATTCCATCTGTAGCTATTGGTGCTTGCGGAATACTTAAGTACACATTTTTCGTCATATTTTCAGCATACATTCTAAATAGCAGACGACACAGTGTGAAAAAAGGTGCATGTTATGCGTCGTCCGTTCGCTACGGCTCATCAGCTCACAAGTGTTCTCCCCAGTATATGGTCGTTCAGCTATGAGAGTTGAGCTTTAATTTGGCGCATGCGTACTTTGTCATATTGTCTGCATGCGCTCCGAACAGCACACGGTCTGCCACATACCAGTGAAGAAATACATTGTAGAATCTCTGCTCTCTGTAAATACTGGTCATCTTATACGCCTGATCTGTTTAAGTGGAAGAGATTGTTGGTCTGTTGGTCTTACATCTTAACAAAATGAAATTATTGCCAATGAAGACGACACAAGACCTTGTCTGCCCCGCCTTTGTGCCCGATATGAGCTAATTTCACTTTGTCGATTTGTTTAATACACAATATACAGCTATCAGTTTGCCGTTTTAATTTAGCACAATTACTAAGTGACATCGTCTGCCGGTGCTGCGAATAGCAGGCGACCGCTCTTCAAAAACCTAGTCCTATACTACGCGACGTTGGTCGACATACGCTCATGCGAACGTTATGCTTCGCAGCACTGCACTCTTATAGCCAAGCGAAGTACGCGCTTACACACACAAACTTTCGCTCCCTTCGCACGCCCGGCGTTCGGCGGCCATATTTCACCGGGCGACGTTTTCTTTTGAAGCGGGGGCGGACGTTTTACGCGCCTTGATCGCTCCATCGAGAGGTGCTTCTCGATCGCAGCCGCGCCGCTAACTTGGCGGCGCCAGGAAATTACTGCCTCTCCAAAGGAGCGCCGTGAAATATGGACCTTAGCACAGGAAGAGAGCAGAGACGCCACCGGTAGTGGAGCGGGACGATTTACTACCCTTCCCACGCAAGTACCGCGTAGCAGATGACGGGACGGTGCCTACAAGACGTAATACCGACGTTACATCCAAAAGAAAGGACGAGAAAAGCATATATACGCTGCCTCTACACAGACTTCTTGAGGACTAGTAAGATAGAAAGAACCAAAAATCTAAGCTACATGGCGGAGTCATAGAATATCGCAGCGTTGCATCGCGAGCACACGACAGGCTGCTACGCAAAATAAATGCACAATAAAGCGCAACAAGGGGAAAAAAAGACCGGCTCTATAGGTACTACTTGAAGACGAAAAATGAAAGAAAAAGAAAGCGAATATATCAGCAATGTAGTAGCGTGCCAAGGCGCTGTAAATGACGAGGCTGCCACTAGAGACGATGATATATGTTGCGTACGAGCTCGTAGATAGCGCTGAGTGTGTGCGAACACGGCACTCATTTCCAAGGCACGACGCTGAGATGAGACTTGTATGCTGCTACTACGTCGTGGAGTGTTAGGAAATGAGTGGCAGACCGCAATAAATAAGATGTAGGATGGTTTTTGGTTGTTTTGAATACTTGGTTTCGGCTTCTCGACGACTAAATTTCTTTGAAACCCTGCCCGAAATGCGCTACTATTTGGAGTCCAGGAACTTGAAACGTCTCATCAATCGGCTGTTGACCAGAAGGTCACGGGTTCGATCCCGGCCGCGGCGGTCGCATTTCGGTGGAGGCGAAATGCCAAAGGCCCGTGTACTGTGTGATGTCAGGGCACGTTAAAGACAACCAGATGGTCAAAACTCGGGAGTCCTCCACTACCGCGCCTCTCATAATCATATCGTAGTTTTCGGATGTAAAACCCCAAATATTATTATTTATGAACTCCCGATGTTCAAAATTTCCGGAGCGCTCCCCTACGGCATACCTCATAAAACATCGTGGTTTTAGGACGTAAAATTCCAGACATTGTTATTATTAGAACATCTCATCACACATTTCTGCGCGACTTTAAGAAATCTATTTTCTTCGTTAACATGAACGAACAGGGACTTGGTGGCATTTTGACACATTGGTGTTGTGGGATTTCTTCCAAGCAGAAATAAGGGCACCTAAGTTGCGGCGCCCACCGAAAAATGTCACGCAGATCTTCAGGCCACAGTCCTCCTGGTTGCATGCGGCGGAAGTCATACTGGGAGCCGGAACTACGTCACGGACGTCTATTTTTTAAAACATCTTATTGCGTATTGTTACGCATCTCGGAGGCATATGTGACACAACAGGCATCAGACAAGCAGGTGGTTTCGCCGAACGGCTGCAAAGAATTCAATTGTGATTACGGGAGAACTACAGGGGTATATTGCACGCATAGATGGGTTCTGTCTTCCACCGAACAGAATGGAACACTCGGCAGAGCCTCCGAAAATGAGACGCGCGGCGTGGTTAACGGTGATTTATAGCCGTCGCCGAAGCGAACAGCGGAGCTTCATTCGCGACGGATTACAATCCTCCAGACAGCGATTGAGGAAATGCCGTGCCGTTTGTCTTTTCGCCTTCCAATTGGAATCGACTCAGTGTGCCGGGGGAGGCTCTGCTTAGAGATCGCGCTCGGAGTGCGCAACAGGGGCCGCCGAAAGTGGCCAGCAGGGGGCTACATCAAAAGCCAGGCAGAGAAGCGTGGACGCCGGAGGGCGGATTGGGACTATATCTGCGTAGCGAAGCCCGAATGGCGTCCTATAAAGGAACAATGGACGTACTGTTCGCTAGAGATTGAGGGAGAAAGTGGAGTTTGGGGGAAAAACGTTATAAATCTGGATGAAAAGCACGTGGGCAGAGGAGGACAGAGCTAGGAGGGGGAGGACAGAACAACGGTCAAACGGAAGAAGAAATAGGTCTGTAGGATCACGAAATATCGCCCTCTACGGAGAGACGACAGGCCATTGTACTATAAATGTTGAAAAAAAAAAAAAGAGCGGAAAAAGGATATCTGGGGGATGCGACTTAATATCGTCTCAGCAGGGAGTCCCAGTTTCAAAATGAGGATACCAGTGTACGTCTCATCTCTGCGGGCGCTTTGTACAGACTAACCAACGCGTTTGCGATGCTGCTGTACAGAGCTACGGGGCTCTGAAGGATGAGGCCGAATTAAATCCTGGAAGCTCTGGATGGCTTTCAACTGGTTTCTGTAGACTCCCATTTTTATTTTTTTTCTCGGCTCTCTTTCTCTCTTTCTACCCCTTTATAGCAGTGCGAACTGTTCGTGCATTTGAGAGTCCAAATGAAGGCCGGAAAGCAGGCTTCTTCCATGGGGCGTTTGGATGTACGAGATAGTGAAAGTGGACGGGCTTACGCAATAAGAAATTGTGAAGACGTTACCGCCGAGGCTTCGAATGTGTGCGTTGAAAAGTGTGCTGCCTGACTCGAGGCGCGTAATTGAATGTGGAAGATAGATGGGCTGCGAGGCTTTCACTTGTAACAAAAGCAATAACTCGCGGCACAGCTCGTTTTCTCGTTCTTTTTTTTTATTTCTTTCTGCAACCTGGTGCAGTAAGTTTAACGAGAATGAGCTAAGCTTTATTGAGTGCTGAGTGCGAAGACTAACTTTACTTATAATATTAGCTTTGTTGTCACTATACCTTATCTGATTATCACTGTACATTTTATAGTGACAGTAGCGTTAAGTGGTGTCACTGGCTGGTTGCTTGACTCAGCTACATTTTTCTTTTTTTCGCTGAGGTATCTAGAAGATTTTATTGTTTTACCAATAGAGTTCGAGAGCAGGATTCTGTAAAACATATAAAAACATGTGAAATTAGCTGTACGAATATTGCATGCACGCTATATTGCGACACTAATTCAGCCGGTGGTTTGGTCAGCACTCCATCTTCACTAGTTATCAATAAAAATCATTATGCATTCTGGTACCCGTACTGCACCTAATTAATTCTTGCATGTTGGAACTCACATTAATAAACTTACACTGAAACTGAGTAAATCATTTATTTCCAAGAAAACATGGAGAAGCCGTTGAACCGCAATATGCGGACGCTCACGAATTGCACCGTTTTTTTATTATTAATAATTATTCTTTCATTGTGGCCTTTCTACGGAATTTTGTACTAATAATGGGATGAGAACTTAAATTTGAATATTGAATTGATCGTGGAACACTCAGACCCATTGCCGAGAAATAACATTTACGAGTTTTGCATTTACTACTGCAAGACGGCCTTCACTACATGCCACGACCAGCGATGGCTGCCGAATACATGAAAAGATTTCCTATAACACTGCTCCAAATCATACACAACACAGGCCTTACAAAGCACAACTAAGAATCACCGAAATGTAAAGTATTACGCCTTTGAGAACAAGTCTTCATCGCAATAAAAAAAATTATTGTAACATGCTGCAAATGCTGGAAATTGCATAGGTCGCATGACCTGTGCTTTACTCGTCGCATTTCAAGCGTGTGGTTCACGCCTTCACGTTCGTGCATCTTGTATACATCAGGCATAGAGAGCAGGGGTCATTGAAACAAACGGTGGGGGATTTACCCCCGATATGAGGCACGCCAAAATTGTGGCGTGCACGTCGGCAGATGGCGTCGTTTAACGTTCAGCTGCGCCCCGATTGAGCGCCCTGCCTTATGTTATGCACATACTATACTACGCTAATAGAGTGTTGTTGCGACCGCAAGGGGGCAGGAGGGGTGAGAACGTATGCACAGAAGCGGATACAGTAATGCATGTAAGCCTCGCTTAGAGAAGGCCGCGTAACCCCCCATCACTCGGTACAGATTGAGTCGACACGCCCCGCACCGCCCCTCATAAGCGAGCATCCCTTGTTTCGGTAGTTCAGCGGGGGTGGCGCTGCCATAGCGGGCGCTCGGCGCCTATTCTTCGTGAATGGGCTCGAACGACGGTGCTGTCAGCGCGTGTTGTGCGCACGAAAATGATGCAAACGCGTGGCGTCCTTTTGCGGGTGACGCCCTAATTTGCGTGAATGGTCTGGGATCGCGACATCCGTCCTCCGGAACTTATGCCGTTGCTGTAGCCACCTTGTAGTTTTGCTGGTGTACGTTGCGGCGGCAACTGATCGGAAAGAATACTCGCAAATTGGACGTCCGGTAAAGTGTAGCTAAGCAACGGTCGCAGCTAAACCGTGAGACGATGTATGATCATTAGATACGACAAGTACCATAAAACACTTCAATTCTTGCCACACACGCACGAAGACACACGCACGTGCAATCGCACACACACACACACAGACATACACACCACGCAATGTGCTTTTAGGGGAAAGTTTGCGCCCTTCCATTGTGGCCCTGCTACATAATTCCATGCTAAGAATGGGATCAGAACATAAATTTGTACATTCAATGGCCTTGCTGTAAAAACACCGTGTCGTGTTCGTTTCCTTTGAGTTGTATATATCATGTATTCCTCACGTAAACCTAACACGAGAGTCGGCGCTCTTCCCCTTTCTCAATCTCTCTTTCTTGAGGAAAGGGGAGAGACATTGATCGTTTCGTCCTATTACTTGCAGCGCGGCAACAATAATAATATCTGGGGTGTTACATGCGAAAACAACGATATGAATATGAGGCACACCGTTTAGTGGAGGGCTCCGGAAATTTCCACCATCTGGTGTTCTTCAACGTGCCCTGACATCGCACAGTACACGGTCCTCTAGCATTTCGCCTCCATCGAAACGCGAACGCCAAGGACGGGATCGAACGTGAGACTTTCGGGTCAGCAGCCGAGCACAATAACCACCGTACCACCGAGGCGGACAAGCGCTGAAACAGGTTAGAATGTTAAATGCATAATTTAGCCCGTTACAGACCAAGTGTAATGTGCGTGCAGTAGGAAAGACTTTCCTTTCGTGGGTGTGTAGAAGACAGTTGCCTAACTGAACGACAAGTCCTCCTTCTTGCGGTGAAGCACCAGTTCAACGGCAAGTCAGCTGTATTTCCATTACTCGCGTCATTTCTGCACTGAAAGTGGGTCTCTAGAGTGTGTCAGTTGACTGACACAAAAGCCTTTTTGAATAACTTGAGGAAACCCTTTGTAACGAGGCATTATTCATCAAATATTAGTAAGAACTCATGAAGCGGGTCTAAAATTGATTGGACACACGAAGCGCTGAGTGTCGACGACACTTAACTAAGTGGTAAAGTCGGTTTCGCTTTGTCTGCAATAAAGCTTGATTGATTTTAACGACTGGGTACATTACCTTCCTTTTTTTTTTCACAAGTCAGAACGCTCTAAAAAAAAAAACGAAAAAAGAAGATGAGTACGTGCTACTTTTTCGGTGAGTGTACTGACTTGCCACGTATAAGACTCTAGAGCTCGAGTCTCTCTTCAAGTAGAGTCACACACGTGGCAAAGCAAGACTCAGATAGAGTCAAACGACTGTTTCCTTTTTTTCTTACAGTTAATTACAGGAAAAGGTGTAGCCAGGAAGAGATGAAGTATCCTTAAACAATGGGTATCGCCGGAGACAACGTTTCCAGGAGTGGTTCTGCCTTCTACACGGCAGGATCTGCCTACCTTAGTGCGTGTACGTGTTGCTTAGTACACTCTCCAACAAAAAAAGAAAATAATAACGTATACGCCTTGGAGAACACGAGACCACTTGTCGAAACGTTGCCTCTAGCGACAACCCTGTTCGAGGAATTTTCATCCTGTCATTCGTTGAGCATTTTTTTTTTCTTTTTTGCTGCTACACTAAGTAGATGTATGGGAAGTTTAATATCTCTCTCTATTCTCTCTTTCTCTCTCTCTCCTTTTTCTTTTATCCAGCACCAATTTCGCGCCGTTGCGCAGGTAGCAAACCGGACACTCGCATCTGGTTACCATCCTTGCATTTGTTGTCCATCACTTCCTTCTCTCTTTCTCTCTCTCTCTCTGTCCTGGTAAGACTGTAGTTAATCATAGTTGCGGTTCCATAATGTCCGAAAGGTCACCATGGAACTATGCAACTCGTGTAACCCTCCCTGACAACTTTTGGGTTCTGCAGCGTTTTATCTGTACGGATGGAACAGCAGTTACTAAGCGCTTCGTTAATTATGAACGGCGTGTTTGTGTGCCGGGCTTGTAACGATCTGTATCGTCACAGCATTTGGCGGTTTGATGGAAAGAGAGTGGGAGAGTTGAGCACGTACCCAACACAGGGCCTTAACAAAAAAATAATAATAAACAAGAAAGAAAGAAACATACAGAAGCTCTGTGACACTGCCGCCGCCGGTTGCAGAATGGAAGCCGGTAAGTTGAACAGAGCCTGCATAAATTACTCGCGAATAGCCCGTAAGGGCAGTGATGTCTGAACCATGTACACGCACCGCTCCAGTTGCTTCGGTCAATGCTGGGGCACACAGCGTTTTCAGACCGCCTTGTCGCCTCCCTCCCTCCCTACCCACTTCTTCTCTATGGGTGCGACAGTTTATTTCTTTATTTCTTTAAGTCCCGCCGCTTAGCTATCAACGTGGGACATGGGTGCGAAGCACGGTGGTGTTGAATAAGTTCGCGTTGGTCGACCGATCCGTTTCGTCGGTTGGACGCCTTTCAAAATGCGGAGACCCTCCCCGGTCTTAACCGTGCCCTCCCTAGCGGCAGCGGCGTCGTGTGAAATCATGAATACGGGATGAGTTGCAAAATCTGTCGTGTAATGCGTTGTGTTCAGCGCGTGTACAGTACATACATGCCTTCGACGCACACGCCGTACAAGCTGTTTTGGGCGCACAAACTTTTGTGACCCCTGTACGGATCGTGGTGCGTATATTATCCAGATCGCTTCGAAGAAGTTCACTTGAAACGAGAGAGAAAGAGAAGGGAAGCGTGCAGAGGGAAAACATCTGTCCACGAGAATTATGGTATTACAATCTCTCCTGTCGGTTGTGCGCAGTCCACCCCACGCCCCCCCTATATGTACTATATATAGTTCTGTAGCTTCGTCGATCCAGGCGAGGTACACGCTCTATGTAGATGTATATACCGGGAGTGTCACGTGTCGCGAGCGTTTTGTTCCTGACAACTGTAACTCTAGGTATACTTGCGCGAAATCGGCGCAAGAGGAATCATAGATGTGGAGGATTGGGGATTAACCGCTACTTCTTACGTGGTCATTGTGATAAACGAAATGCTCGTATAGGTATAGCCCGAAGCTGCAAGGAGATAAAAAAAAATACCCCGAACAAAATCTTGTCATCTGTCTGATTTGAAAAAAAGCATGCACTCAGCGTGAAATGGCAAAGGGAGGTCGCATTCATAAACTCTACCCGTAATAGAACGGCAGCAGAAAGATAGGGAGTGTGGTTATCACCGAAAAGTGTATCTCCCGATATTACAGATGATAATAGGAATTTGAGCTATTGGGCAGTCCGGTGTAATGTGCAGTGCAGATAAGCGGTGGTGTCATAGCGGGGGCAAAAAAAATTTTGATGACACTTGAGCATCGCCTCGAGAGTAAACGCGAAAGTGTAATCGGGCTCCGTTCGCATCGCGTTCTCAATCGGTAGCCTTGCTTCGGTTCTCGGTTCATGCCTCAGCCGTGCCGAAAGGAAAGGAACGTCTGTGCGAGTAACATTGGCAGTTTCAAACTATACTGTAATGACTACTGCAAGTACAACTGCGAAGCGCCCGCTACGCCATATTTCTTCTTTTTGCGAATCAGGCAAGTACCCACTACACGTCTGTAATGCAACGCGCGAACCTACGCAGCTGCTCCCCTTGTTAATGCTTTTGATTAAAATGATGATTAAGTATGTCTGAGCGCTTCGTAATTGATGGAACTTTAAATCCCTTACTCGTTGCGCAATTCACATGTCTTGATGCCTGGCGCAATTCTACGCTACGGCCCCGCGACATTACATGCCTCGCGTTACAAAACATTCGTATAGGGTTTTTTTTTTTTTTTTTCGGAGGCAGTTCCAAGCAATGGCGCGGCTCTGTGGTAGAATCTGCTTGCCAGGCAGAAGGCCTGTTTCGATTCCCCTCAAGCCGAAGTTTTTATTATTTGTTTATTTGCGCCTATCTCGAATTTTCCCTCATGGACGACGCCGACTTTTTGCTCACAACTAAGACGCCGACGCCAACGCCGACTCCGACACCGGGATTCATGGGGAACGAGCTCTTTAACGCTATCGCGTTAATAGCTGTCATAGGGAATTATCCACAGTCAAGGACGGCAGATAACTATAATTTTGCAACGAAATCATGTAATCGACAGTCCGAAACAAATTCTAACTGAACTCCAGCTCCGCAGATGCATTCGAGGGATGATCGCAGTTTCTCCTCATCCCATAGAATCATCTCGTCTTTACAATCTAGACGTACGGATATTAGTTCGGGATCATTTGCCACCAGAAGCACACACCCCTGTGACGATTTTTTCTTTTTTTTATGTCGTTAAGTTTTGAAGTACGATGGGTAACGTGCGAGAAGTAGCATTGAAAGAACCGGCTATATTGAGCGTATACAGGCTGGTTATTTCGTACAAGTTTCCTATACACGCTGGTCTTCCCGCCACCCGCGCACCGGAAACGGTCGCACGCGGCACAGAGAAAAATTGGTAATGCGGTATATTAGGTCCCATTTGTTGTGCACAAGCGGGCCTCGTGAAGCCAACGGTCTCCACCCTCTCACTAATGACGCGTGACGCACGTTACACCGACGAGCCGCGATGCACGCTCGGCTAACCGTGCCACCCGTTTTGCGGAGGAGTGTGATCTGCGCAGATTGTGACACAGGGTGTGTTCCATACTCACCGTAGACGGCTAAATAGACAGCTAAGTGGACAGCGGCCATCTTAAGTCCCATTCCAATTCTCACGTAGCCGGTAAAATAGACAGCTTCCAGAAAGACAAAAACGATGCAGGCTACTTTGCTGTCCAAACAAGATGGCGGCTCAGCGCAATGCTCGCGTAGCTCGGATCTCGCCGGTATGGTCGTCTGTACACCAGTAGGCACTTTTCCAGGCGCTCAATGTAAGCTACGTTAATTTTTAGGGGCGAAGCTCCTTAAGGCGGCACCCGTTCGTCCCTCGTAGTAGTAGTCGTAGTGCGTAACCAGTCTTACGCTTTGACCTCCAAGGTGGTGCCGGTGGGAGATTTTTCCTGTGCGTTGTTGAACAATAAAATATTCGCAGCGTGCGCGTTAACTAAAAGCCGAATTCTTCTGTCTCTCATTCCCCATTAGCAGCCATTGGCATGTTCCAGTAGGAAACGTTAGTAGAAGTAGAAGTGTAAGCGTTAGCTAAAGCCGACTTCTTCTGTCTCTCATTCCCATTAGCAGCCATTGTTTACCTCCAAGGTAGTGCCTGGTGAGATTTCTCCTGTGCGTGATTAAACAATAAAAATTTTGTTCAAAACGCCGTTGATTGATGAAATAAACCAACGAAAGACGCCAGATGTTTTGTAGAAGCAAAACGGAAGAACGCCAGATGTTTCTAAAGCAAGAGGAAAAGACGCCAGCTGCTTAACGAAAGACGCCAGATGTTTTCTAAAGCAATGGTTTTCTAAACAATGAAAATTCACAGCGTACATGTAAAATTAAAGTGAGCTGCAAGACGTCATAACTCATCGAACCTTTAGTATAAACGCGCCCTATCTCACGTCGGTGATGATGTACTGGGCAGAATTCACGGAAGATTCACGGTTTACCGATGAACCTCCGCAGCTTCGCCCACTCATCATCATTCACTCCGTGGATATGCTGTGATTTTTTTTCATAGGTTTGAACACGAAAGAGGCTAAAGAAAGAACATTTACGTTTGTTTTTCTTAGCTTTCTCTTCTCGACGCTAGGTGGCATCACGTCGCGTAGACGTCTTCTAGACGCGTTCCATTTGTCGGACAACATGACGTCGATGCTGTCTTCTAAGCTGTCAGCGTAGACTGTCTACGATGCTGTCCAGAATTGGAACACAGCCACGGTTTCGACATAATAGTTATAAAAATTCACGAGTTCTTTTTAATTAGTCGCAGCAGTGTTATTTTAGCTGCGGCAAAGTATTTCCGCCTCGACGTAGAGTTCGTGTGCGAAAACGACAGGAGCCTTACTGTCATAGGATATTTATAAAAATTCTGTATTGTCTAAAAATAGCCCCGCTTGCACTAGTGGCGCAAGGCTGGAACCAACAGCGGAACTGGTGTTAGACCTAGCTTTTTCTAAGTTTTTGCTAGGGATGCCAAGCTTTTGCTAGAGATGCTAAGTTTTTGCTAAAAGTACTAAGTATTGTTGGCCTTGGCTATCCTTCTCCGGTTTCGGTCGGTTCCCCACACTACGCACGTGTCACGTGATCTTGACGGGAACATGTCACGTGACTAGGTACAACGTGGTAAGATTGTAGTCACATGAGTAGCTGTTACATGGTTTTTGGCAGGAACATGTCGCGTGACTAGTTCTTACGTGATATGAAATTACGTGATTTTAGTCACGTGACTAGTTGTTAGGTGATGTTACGTGATTGATGTCACTTGACTACATGTTACGTCAGGTTGTGGGATTTTAGCCGCGCGACTAGCTGCTATGTGTTTTCTGGCGTCAACTTGTCATGACTGGCTATTACCTCACGTTACATGATTTTTAGTCATCTGACTAGTTACTTCACATGACTAGATGTTACGTGATTTTAGACACGTGATTGGATATTACGCGAGTTTTGTTCCATCACTAGAGTTTACGTTATAGTACATGATTTTCTGTCACGTGAGTAGTTGTTACGTGATGTTTCGTGGATTTAGTCACGTGACGAGTTGTTCTGTGATGTTACGCGATTTTAGTCGCGTGGCGAGTTGTCACGTGATGTCACGGGATTTTTAGTCCCGTGACTAGTTGTTACGTGATGTTACGTGACTTTTAATCACGTAGCGTACTGACCTATCATAGTTACTGGATTCCACGGCCGGACAAATCGGCGCGCACGTTGTGGGAGCGAAGCAGAAGATGAAGAAGCAGACGAAGAGAGCGCGTGTAGGTTCATTTCTGTTGATCAATACAATCGATTGGTGATGATCAATACAAACGACTGAGAAGAAAAGAAGATTGCTCTCGCCTTCGAGTCGTCTTCGGCGGGTTCATGAGGGACCCTGTGACATTAACTTTCGAATCAGTTTGCCGCGATTACCTTTATTATGTGTCGTCCGTGTGCTTTGAGGTGGTTTGTTATGTAGATACGTGCAACTTATGCGCGTGTCTGCAGACTCCTTTGTGCTATTCATCTTGTTCGCGCGGAACTCTCTGAGCTCCTTGAATGCCCTTATTTACGCGAGCGCGCAAATTGGAAAATGTCACGGACTGCGCTGCAAGCTTTTCTGCGGTTTCAGTCATTATTTCTGGTGCTTTTAGGTTTAGCAGTGCATCAACAACACGGGACGAGGAGTAGTCGGCGCCAATTAAGGCATCTGTATCTGCGTTAATCATATCAGTATTTAAAAAATGTACCGATTTAACTTGATCAATGTGGCACATTGGACTTGTCTGTATAGCATATAGTATAAGAATTATGCGTAGCACGCCTAACTTGACACGAGAGAACTGCGTGTGCATGTCTGTTCTTTTGTCCTGTGCTATTCTCTCGCTCTCAAGATTATCAGCATACATTTGCAAAAACTCCACGCCGAACCTCTTTAGTACCGAAGTTGTATCGGTATCGAAGCGCAAGAAAGATGACGGCACAAAAAGGTGAGCTACCAGGACGATCGGTAACAACATTTCTAAGAAAGCACGTATAGAAACACCACCCCGCTTTGCGGTCGTCCTTTCTTGTGATTATTTGTCTACAGCACCTTTGTTTAATTTTGTTGTGCGTGACGCAGGCAGCGTTGAGGGAGCCATAGCCAGCATAACAGCATGCCTTCATTGCATACTAACGTAACCGGATGGCAACCTGGCTGCCAGTGATCAACTAATGGTCAGGTTACAGAGTGGGGCAAGCTATAGGCAGTCGCAGCAGCTGATGAACGCTTCTGTAAGGGAGGGAGATGGCTCATAAGTACTGTGCACAAAACCGTACGTGGCGTTATCACACTTCGTCACTGACATACCACAGCTTTCTAGTCATTCTGTCATTCCTATAAACCTTTTGGGTGATATAGGCAGGTATTGTGCATAAAAACGCTTGTTAGGTGCAAATAAACTCAACAGTAAGTCGGCGCTCGTCTGTGCCTGTGCTTCCTACCTTCGTCTAAGTCGCGCTGCATTCGTCCGTCCTTTCTTGCACCTTAATGCTGTTCGCGGAACGTCGCGAATCACCCAAAAGATAGTCCTCGGAAGCAGGCTTTAGACACTTATATCAATAGTGTGCTTTTCCACGTAATGATGTATAAAATGCAAACGAAGGGCCGAACAGTTGTAGAGTATAATCTGTGTGTCGTTGATACAAAATCAGGAAGTCGCAAGAGTTGGGCAGGAGTGTTCGCAAAGCATCACGAGTGCCTAAGAGCCTGTCCTCTCTTAAGGACGACGGTCATTATCGTCCTCTCTTTGGACGGTTTGATAACACTTCACCGTGTAAAAGCCATTACCAGAAGCATTCGAGATTCGAGTAACAACGTCAGGCCTCCTTGTGTGTTCGGAAGCGAAATTCCATTAGCGCTCACACTTGAGATATCGCTTCTCAGATGAAAAAAGGGCGCGTAGCTTCTCTAGATCTCTTCGGCTCGACTGCTTATCTGCTTCCAAACGTCCCGCAAGAAACTATTTGATTCGCAATCAATCGAGGCGTATGCGAAAGCGAAGAGTTGTAAAGAACAAGCTGCGTAAATGTTGCTCATCTTAGCAGACATGTATCTTGTTCCAATCCTGGCCAGCGTATGTAGAAAGTCTACGCTGACAGCTTAGAAGGCATAGCTTGCGCGCAAGTCGTGTTAATAATAGGACAAGAGTGGATTACGATTTGCGGCGTGACGCCACCTCATGCCATTAAAAGAAAGCTAAGGAAAACAAGCATATTTGCCCATTCGTTTAGCATTCGCCACCGATATTTTCGAGGTTCTGCGGAAACTGGGTATGCATCCCCAAGATCTGTGCCTTAAGTTAACATTCCGCGGGCACCGGGTTCCTTCATAGTCTGCGCTACTTATAGAAGCGATTAGCTAATCCATATTAACTCATCAGAAAACTCGATTTTTTGGTTATTTCATCAGTAGTCATACTCAAAACTGTTAACACATGTTATCATCTACAACTAAGTCTGTCTCTCTAGCACTTTGCAAACGTCATTGTGCTCTTCTTCTTTCCTTTTTGCCACGCCGTTTTGTGATAAATGTAAATGCTGTGCTATAGGCCTATAGTTAGGTGATCCTTAACACCGCCTTAGCGGCCAACATAGTGGTCTAGTGTTTATGGTGCTCGACTGCTGACCGCCAGGTGGTCGAAATTTCCGGAGTCCTCCACTACGGCGTCTCTCATAATCATATCGTGGTTTTGCGACGTTCAGTGTTGTAGGCGTTACTGAAAAAAGTAACTAAATACGTTACTCGTTACACTACAAAAAAGGAACGCGTTACCGTCCAACGTTACCTACAAAAAAATGCAACGCGTTACCGTT